>NC_051118.1:5940687-6130651 GCF_014839805.1 Manduca sexta
AAATAATAAAAAATGCATCACTGTTATACATTAATTGCGTAACCTTTACTTATCATTACATAGTATAAAACAAAGTCGCTTTCTCTGTCCCTATCTATGTATGCTTAAATCTGTAAAACTACACAACGGATTTTGATGCGGTTTTAATAGATAGATAGAGATGATTCAAGAGGAAGGTTTATATGTATAATAATAACATCCATTAAATAGTCAGCATTGCACCCGTGCGAAGCCGGGGCGGGTCGGTAGTAGTAAATAAATATTTTCTGTGATATATTGAGCTTTTGTGCAGTCCAGTTGATAAGTTGTTAAAGTGTTATTTACTATTACATACGCTATTTCTATCAATATCCTGGTAAAATGGCATTCATGGTGACTATACATAGTAGACGAAAGGACGACGAAAGAATAGCAATGGGATAAGAGGACGGATGTGCGGAACACGCTACGTAAACATTTAAACGGAATCCCCTCTATTGGAAACGTTGGGTAGAGATCTTGTTTTGTTCGATTGGAAATGTGTGCAGTTCCTGAGCCTTTATCGTATTCAAATTAAACTATTTTTCGGATTATATCGCGGTTTTAATATTTCACTTTTCTCCCGACGTTTCGAAGATTTTGCAGCCTTCATGGTCTCAAGGAGGGGGACTGATGAAGGCCCCCCCGTAAATAAAAAAAAATGTTTAATTTAAATGTCTAACATTCGCGTAAACATGAGAAATCTTTTTATAATATTTAAGGTTTTGTTGGCATTTGTAATAAATGTTTATTTAAAATATTAAGGTATCTTAATCGTTGGAGTTAGACAAAGATGATGTACCGTAGGATTTTTTGTGTTAAATAGTTCTACTTTCTATCCAGGAAAATGTTTAATAAAGATAAATTTAAAGGTTTGTATACTGTCTTTATAAACGTATTTAATATATATCGCGTATTTAAAGGTGTCCTTGTTAACCTTTTTTTGTTTCTTTCGATTTTCGCCATGTGGCGTTGTTGTTTTGCTGTGTGTCAAAATATATTGTATAGTTCATTTAGCGTACGAATTAATAAATGTAAATTAAATAAATCTCACTCAATTTTATTTAATATAGTCATAACCCAACAGAAAATATATAGCAGGACTTTTATCTGGAAAACTCCTTCACGTGGGCGAAGTCGCGAGCAAAAGCTAGTATTTATATAGAAGAAATTTACAAAATGATTTCTTATGTTTACGCGAATGTTAGACAGTGAATGTTCGGAACGCCAAATCTAATACGTAGTACATATATCGATGGTTCATATCAAATTCTTATCGATATATCGATTATCGTCAGTCTGGCCAGACGTTATTTATAGTCCAACCCCAGTCCCTTTGCGATGCAAATGCAGCACTTAACAGGCTCCTTTGTCAGTCTATAGTTATGGCCGGTGTTGGACGGTGTCTGCCATTCTAATTACTGCCTTGGACTCCCCACATTGTTTCTGTCCGCTGGTTTGTTTTCTTTGTATGCAAAGATGGTTTGCGGTTGCAATGTTTTGTTGGGTTTGATTAACTTGGTTTGATGGCTAGCGGTTCGTGTTAATTTGACTCATTGATGATAAATAATCTATGCTTATAATATAAAGATGAAGAGTTTGGTTGTTTGTTTGAACGTGTTAATCTCAGGAATATTCACCCGATGTTTTTTGTCGCTAATAGGAAGCTACATTACTCCTGTGTGTGATAGGCTATTTGTTATCCGGAAAAATATAAAGCGGAACTTTTATCCCTGACAATCTTTTTCATGTAGTGGAGCCGTGATCACATTAATCCGTTATAATAAAAGTACTTTAAATTGTAGAATCTACTACTGCTTGTAAATTTATCACAGTAAAGAAATAGCAACAGGATTTGATACAATAATAATATAATTATTATTAGTTGAGACGTGTTTTGTCATGTTCAATTCTTATTCAAGCTTCAGACAATTTTTATTCCACTGCCCTTTTAACCATGTTGCAGAAAGGTAATATTCACTACATCCCTATTAACCCCTTAGTTTGCTATACCACACAGACTATTGCCTACTGTCCATTCGACACGCACTGTTAATGTCTTGGCCGACGTCTAGACGTATAAGTTGGGTTCGTTTTACTGCTAATTTATGATAACAATATTTTTTGCATTCATGTAGCGAGGTGTTGACGGCAAACGACCTGGGAACTCTTCTGAATAGTCGTAATTGTATTAAAATAGTTAAAAATAAACCCCTTATTCATAGACGTTTTAGCGAAGGAAAGAGCATTGCTGTGATAACAAGTCTGTTTCTCAGTGCTGACGGCATGGCCTTCGCAGTACGTAGACATAGGGCCGTTGTGATTGGCTAATATTGATATATAACTTGAATTTAGTTGGCTGTCAGATAAGCAAAGCTGGACAAACAGCAAGCCGTCAGATAAACGAAGCGGAGAAACAGACTTGTTATAACAGCAATGCTCCGTCCTTAGATAAAAAACGTCTATGAATAAGGGGGAAAGTCTATTGCTGACAATTGGCTTCGGTGACATCGTTGTTATGCGTGCGCGAACGCCACCCTCCTGAGGTGCCGGGTTTAAATCCCGGACGGTGATATTGGCTTTTATCAGTATCAGTCCGGAGTCTGTAAATTTGTGCCCGATTTGACAATATACGCGTCCACTTATCATAGGACGGAACACACACAGCGAAATGTAGGTGTCGTGGTTGCATCGCTGCCTAACCCTTTGGAGATGACGTGATGTGTGTTGTTTATGTAATATAATGTTGGAGTTCGAGATATGCTGTATATTTGACTGGAACATGTATTGATCGGGGTAGAACTAGGCTCGTAGAAAACCGAACCGCCAGCTTTGTATGAGATTTCTCAGGCTCAATTTGAGAAACACGCTTATATTTCCTGAATTGTAATTTGTACCCTTATGGCGATAATTTAATTAAAGGGTTTTCTTAATATATCTTTATGAAACGACTTTATGAAGATTTTAAAATTAGGTGGACGTTCAAGGGTGCCATTACCCTATTTATTACTGATCGTTATTTTTGAATGAAGATCATTTCTATGTTAAGGGGCTCCTTTTTCCGCACTTAGCTCGTAGTAGGTCGGCCCGTTGTGTACGATGAAGATCATTTATCGACAAAGCAAAATACAATTTCGGCAACCATGCGTTAATGTAACCAATTTCAAAATATTATCTATCCTACACATTATTATTGCTAGTGTCGTTTTATAGGGATTGGCTGAGAGACAAACACGTGACTAAAACATTGGTCGCTCATTCAGTCACAATATTATAAAACATCGAAATTATAATAATGAGTCGCGTTTTTTGTGACATCCTAAGGGGCGGACATGTTTAGTCACTATTTATTAAGTCAACATTTATATGCATAAAATACGTTTACAATTTAGCCACAACTGCCATGTAAACCTTGTACAAACAATATGAGACCACCGTGCAAGCGTGACGTCATTTGGCACCGGCGCAAGACCACGCAAGAATTGGAGATCATTGAACGCGTATCATTGTGCTGATAAGAATCTTGGATTGTTATCGGTTGTTAATGTGTAAAGATTGTTGATAAACGGTTACATCGCGATTTATGTGTGGTTTGTGGAGTGACATATGTTTACGTTTTTATATCCGAATGGTTTAAAAGCAAACTCAAACAGTAATTTGAATTGCAATACTCAACATGAGTCTTTTCAGTGCTCATCACCTTGAGACATTTGATGTTAAATCTCCTTTTCTTGTTTTTATTTTTACCGCGGGATTAAAGCGTTGTCGCTTCTACCACTTGGAGGGTGAGTGGAATGGTTATGTTGGTTTCACCGGTCTTACGGCCCAATTTCGACACTCGGGAGTATAGCATCATCCAAGCGAGCATTGGACCGAGTCCCTGTATACCCTTCAGCGGCATACCAACCAAAACCAGCGGTGGCCTTCTTCGGGCATACGCGATGTCAAGTCCCCTACGCATAATAAATTAATCCCACCTTTGAGTGAAATTTCAAGTAGACATGTAAAGTTTAATCTATTTAATACACGAAGCTTAAGTTGTCTTTTGAGAGCTTGTACTCAGCTGAATCGCCGCTATTAAAAATAATACTCAGATGTGAAAATCCTTTACATATTGGGACTTAAATGTGATTTGAGCTGATGTTAATATGGGTATATGAAATAGCGACTATCTTAAGATGCCGATCTTAATTTGATAGCGTCTCAGCTGATATAGTACTTTAAAGCAAGTAAATAAGGCAATTAATTACAAACACCTGGGTATATTATATACAAACAAAATATGTAATAATACAAATTTCCATAAAATATAGAAATAAATATATAATACTAGCTTTTGCTCGCGACTTCGCCCGCGTGAAGGAGTTTTCCGGGATAATTTTCTTTCTCCGACTTACTTGATATGTATGGTTATATTACGACCAAATTACACAAAATCATTATAAATTGTAGCCCATGTGTTACTCTGATGTATAACAAATATTACTGTAAAGTTTAATCCAAATCCGTTCAGTAATTTTTTCGTAAAAGAGGAACAAACATGCATCCTCACAAACTTTCGCATTTATAATTGTAGTAAGATTGTGAATCAATATTGATTTCTATTTCTAACCCAAAAACCTGTCAAACACTGATCTCGATAACAAAGGTCTAAATATAAACAATTATAACAAATAACAGTAAACATTCACCTCGAGACAGCACGCGGATCGAGTCACGATTCTCACGTCTCGCCCGTACGTGAGGAAAAAGACTCGGCGAATCAATAACTTGACTCATTATATATTAATAATCAATAATTCATACGTTTATAAAGCGAATATGACCTCTGTCATGCGTTGACTTTCCGCGTGTTCAATACTGCTTATATTGAGTTTAAATAATATCGGTATATTACAGTGATTCTGGGATACTCTAGTAGTATAGCCTAGTTGGGAGTGGAACGGACTGCCGAGACGAATGTCTGCAGGTTCAAAACCACCACTGACTTTTCTAAAGTTATTTGTGTATTCTTTGTCAATAATAGTGCTCATAGTAAGTATCTATTAATATTTTTTTCTATTAAGATCGTTTTAACACTGCATTTTTCTTTACTATTTTGTATCAATATAAGCCATCGTATTAAAATATAAAAAATAATACACGCGTATTTCCTATTATCGCTTGGTTTAACGAAGAAAAACATCGCAAGGAAACCTGCAGACCTGATTAGCTCTCTATAAGATTTTTTACGATATTAGAAATTAGCCAGTCCGCACTATGTCAGCGTGATGGACTAAGGTCTAATCCCTCTCAGTAGTAGAGGAGGCCTATGCTCAGTGAGACAGTATATAATACAGGGCTTATTTTATTATTAATGGGATACACAGTCTTGTACAAATAGTCTCGACAAATAACTTTGAGTCCACCAGATTTCGTTTGGAGTGAATTGGGTTAATTGTTCAATATTAACGGACATTATCTCTAATTTCAATGGCGTGTCACCATTATCTATCTATACATATTTATTTATTATTATTTAGGAGTTACACGTTATGTGATTATATTTACATTGTCATATAGCTAATTCAGATACAGTTAGTTATATTATAAAACAAAGTCTCAAAAGCTGTCTGTATGTGATCGATTTTCTCAAAATTTACTGAACGGATTTTTGTACGGTTTTTACTAACATAGTGTAATTCTTGAGAAACATTTAGGTAAATAATACATTAGGTACTTTAGTATATAATAAACACATAATTTTAGTGATAATTGCTTACTGTCGTCATGCTTATTGTCTAAAATTGTATTCTATAATTATTATTCCATTTAAAATATTTAATACCCCAAAAGAACGTTTCACAATTACTTTAACCCGATAATAATCATAAATAGACAAACAATTATTTAAATTTGTAGAACAAGTCAGGAATCACGTTTTATTCATCTCATTCTAATTCTATGCTAGTAATGCAAATTAAGAGAAATTACACCTTATTATTCCGACCTTGACCGGTGTTAACACTAGAGATGCTAATTTCATTCGTTTTAATTCGGTTGGTGACATCAGAGTTTGCTGGAAGCACTAGGTTCGCGTAATGGCGGGACGTAAGTGATCAAAAATGTTGAGAGGGAAGATGGGGGTTAGATCTCTTATATGTGAGACTCCGCCTTGGTAGGTAACACAGCAATGTCTCTTTCTGCCGCCAAGCAGCAGTGTGTCATAAATTCCATTTCAAAAATTCCTAATATTCTAAACATAATATGTTGTATAAAAGTAGTACCACGTAAATAGTTGTAATACATAGCAATAACATACATTGGAACAGTCACTGCCGTCCACTGAACCTCGCATTCCAAGCTAACGACTTATTAATTGCACATTTTCTTAATACCAAGTCCATTCGCTAATAAAAATGTCGTGACATATAGCGTGAATGTGGCCGCGGTATAGTAATTGACGTATATTCTATGGACACGAACGTCCATATAAACTATTTGTTCAAAATCTGAACTAAAATGGTAACCAAAACGTCACTGTGATAACCTATTTATTCACTTGAACAACAAATAATTTTACTTATTTGATTAATATTTTTTATTCAAATCCATGTTTACATTTAGACTCGAGTTTTTATATTATGAGAGCCATTTCGTACACAGCCACGAGCTGTCAATATTGACACTATATTAAAGCGGTTGTATGGATTGCAGTTCAATTCAGTTGAACACAGTGAATGTATATATAGAGATGGGTATAGTAATGTTCAGCTTCGATTACGAAAAAGGTTTTATTTGGCTGTTTGGTTTTTTGGGTTCATATCCCGTGTTTTGGATGTGTAATACTGTATATTGAAAATGTCTATAAATAGTTTGAGGAGTTAAATGTTAGTTTATAACAATTAAGAAATAGTGTACTCTTCTACAAATTTACTTTCAATCAAAATTATTACTTATATTTAGTACTAATTTTAAGGTAAGTATAGAGTTTTTCCGGATAATAATAATCCTATATAGCCTGACCAGAAAAACTTCGCCATGTTGTGATAAAATATGGAACTAATTTCTGTACTGACAAAATTTACTTTAAAACGAAAACAAAAAAACAAAAGTTGAGCCATTTCAGCCCATAACACTCAGAAATAATATAGCTTCCTATTAGAATTTTGAAAATTGGTTCAGAAGTTTAGTAATATATCATCCACATATAGAAACAAGTTATTTCAATACTCAAAAACATTAAATGTTACTTCCATTAATAATAATTTGTATTATAACAGACCGACACGAGACATGAAGTTTCTTGACCCCAAATTATATTTGAAACCTCATTTTTATTTTGCACTTGGAGAAACACGAATGTTCCACATTATACAACTATCTCTATTTACCTGTATAAAGTTTATCAGCCCCCCCCCCCCCCCTGATCACGAAGGCTGCAAAGTCTTCGAAACGTCAGGAGAAAAATAAAATATAAAAACTGCGTTAAATCTGAAAAATAGTTTAATTTTAAGTTTATTTAATTATGAGGCATGGAAATTGAAATAAAACGTTTTTTCTGATTTTATCGTTTTTTTTTAATATTATAATTTTCTCCCGATGTTTCGAAAACTGCAACCTTCACGGGTCACCATAGTTTTATTCCAATGTCTAACAGTCGTATAATCATACATCATTATGAGGCAGAAAACAGTAGGAATATTTGGATTTAAAAATTAGATCTGTTTTACATGTTTTCCTGTAACGTTTGCTCAAGGTGTTTCCCGGAAGCCAGCCGTTTTCCTGGTCACCTTAAGTTATTTTTTATTACATTAAGAAATTACATGTTTGCATTACTAATCCGTCACACGTTAGTACATAATAAATCATTTATAAATTCACTGATCCTGATTTATTGAATTTATAATTTATATCCAAGACCTTAAAACTCGCTTTCAAATGTCGTGATTCATAGAATTTAGTAATAAATTAGTCAGAACAATTTTTCGATCAGTTAGTTTTTCTGATGGCATAAGTCGATGTCTCCTAATTTATCGTAACAAAAGTTACTATTTAGAATATATTTTTCAAAACTATATCGGCCTCTTTACTTCGCGACTTGTTCTCCAAGTATAACAACCTATTAATTATCCCGAGAACACGTTAATAACAATAGAATAGACTAAAAATAACGAATTCCACGACGCCTACACCATGCTCGTCCGTCCCATACACACCTGACATTTAAGAAAAAGCTTTTATTTATGTTTATACAATGTTTTGTAAATCGTCCTTGACTCGCGTGCTCTTGTGAAATGACAGCATCACGACACTTCAGGAAAATTGGCCAACTTTCCTCACCCGTCTCTTTCTGGTAACAGTAAGCTCGGCAAAGCGAGCGAGACAAAAAATAAAGGTGAATGATGCGTGAATCGTGCGGTAGTCTCCAGTTAGTCTCAAGCCGATGCGCGTGCGGCGCGGTCTGCGCCTCTCACACTCGCGCTTATTTCGTTCTTTATTTGAATTCTCAACGAATTGACGCGGACGTTTTGAAATTTGAATTTTGTAAAAAGAATAAGAAGTATATCGATGTGCCAGTGATTTCTGTGAATTGTGAAGTTAGTTTATGGTTTTGTTTCTTTTTTTAATCCTCAGACTTGGGATCCAACAGCCATTAGTCACTGGTATTTTTTATAACTGCCTTCACGTTATAATAACAATTTATAATAACTACAAAGTGCTTTATTTTAACATGCAAAAGTTTACCTTGGTTTTCTACGAGCTATATGGGAAAATGTGTTTTATAAACAGTCATTGTGCGCGTTTTTATGACGTTAATAATTCTGCATAATTAATAAGGCAACAGGTTTATTTTTAAATATTATTCTTACATCAACGTATAATCAACAACTTTAAAATGTTCATATACGCTACTTCCCTTCACAACGCGACCTACTTAAGTCAAAACATCAAACCAAAACGAAAGTGGACTAAAGGAAATACGAGAATATTTTTCTAGCGATACACAAAGATAAACTTAACTCAAACGTGGACGTTTGCGTTCAAGACATTCGAAAATAACGCGACATTTAGCCGCTCAGATTAGAATCGTCTCGGCGTCCGTATTATATTTGAAATATGTTTGTATACGAGAAATACTTTAGAACAGGTTTATGTTATTTGAAAATTAACTTTATAATCTTGATATAAAAGTTGGTGTTGTTGTGAATGTCATTGCAAGCGCACAGCTGGACTAATGTATAGTCGCCATATTTCCCGTCACTTAAAGGGACTTAATACGATAAATACACATTAAAGATGACAAATCTTCCCCAAATTTCGCAGTCACCATGATAATATGTGTCAGTCATTAGGGAGTTTCCATATCATAGGATATTTATTTTATTTATTTACTACCTTTAAGCCCTCTTCACTCACGTGAAAAAGTTTCCGGGATAAGTCCGACATGTTTTTCCAGGATAATAAGTAGCCTATAGCACTTAGGAGTACGACTTCTGACGAGCGATTAACCCTCACCAGTCGACACAATTATGCCGGCCTGTTTGAACAGGATATATAAGCTGATCCCGGAGTACGACACATTTACGTGGGCCACGATGGCGGGTTAAACTTCTGTACTGTGGTCACTATCAGAACGGATATAAAATATATCCTACCACCAGTTGTAGAACTATAATATTGCTTGATGGCAGTCTGAGTCCCTCGTTGAGAAAGCGCTGCAGTATTGGTGAGGCTGTATTGTAGTAAACAGCTGAATGAGGATTCCTATTCTTGGCCAGTATAATATATGTTTGTAACATTTTTATTTATTTAAACCTGTACTTATTCCCAACAAAATTAATATAAATATAATAATCCTCCTCCTCTACTACTGAGAGGGATTAGACCTTAGTCCACCACGCTGGCCTAGTGCGGATTGGAAGACTTCACACACCTTCGAAATTCTTATAGAGAACTTCTCAGATGTGCAGGTTTCCTCACGATGTTTTCCTTCACCGTAAAAGCGAACGATAAATTCACAAAGAATACACACATGATTTTTAGAAAAGTCAGAGGTGTGTGCCCTTGGGATTTGAACTTGCGCACATTCGTCTTGGCAGTCCGTTCCACACCCAACTAGGCTATCGACGCTTATATGACAAAATAAACCCCAACAAAAATACCTTTTTTCTTTTATCAATAATTATAGAACCCAACCGGTCTCCCGTACAACACTTACCTTAAAGTAGGGAGTTATAAAGGAATACAAGCCTACCTTCAATAACTTTCCAAGAAGCCATTATGCGTTTACGTAATGTATGTAAACAGCGTAACGGTGCATCCCTAAGGCGAGATGCATAGAGCATCCGCATTTCACCAATTTCCGTCCCATGAGGCGACATTTGTTATTTTGAAATAAAGGTCCATTGTATAATATGGTTATGCGCTTTGGTAGATAAAATACGTGTTTGTTTTTGTTCGTGCACAGCAATCTGACCTTACTGCACCTGATAAGTGTAGTGGGGTCCAATAGAATGTCGACTGACGAGATATGATTACCCCTCAGCAGTCGACACAATTATGCCGGCCTGTTGGAACCGGATATACACAGACTGATCCCGGAACGAGACACACTTACGTGGGCCGCTATGACGGGTTTTAACACCTTGTGTATGTATCTATGGTGGTCGATATCGGGACGCATATAAAATATATCCTACCACCAGCAAAAGCAAATTATTTTGTCTATGGTTAGTTAAAAAATCGAATGATTTAGGTGGAGATCACATTTAGTTGTTTGAAATTATCGAGTTCAGACAGGCATAGTATAGACAGAATAGCTCAGTGGCGAAGGATTCACATAATCCGATTCTCGCCAGTTTCAGTTTATATAGAATCTAGTTATGAGAACGATTTGCAGACTGCATTTATGTATATTAGTACTTATATGTTATGTCGGTTTAATAATATAATAATAATAATATCAGCCATGTATTATACTTGCCCACTGCTGAGCGCGGGCCTCCTCTACTACTGAGAGGGATTAGGCCTTAGTCCACCACGCTGGCCTAGTGCGGATTGGTAGACATATGTCGGATTGCCTTTCGAAAATTTCACCTTTCGCCACCGCAGCATAGTATAGATTAGTATGCATTTGTACATGAAATAATTATCTATAAGGATTCCTATAAGTAGAACCGTGAGAAAAATATGATAAAAACAATATTATGTATATAATATATAAACATAAACATACGTTTGTAAACAGCTGTGAGGCGACATCCGCATTGCTGTTAAATAAATATTTGTACTGCCAAATGGCTTATATTATCGCTCTTAATTGATGTTTTATACTCAGGTTTACGATCGATACGAAGTCTTGTTTATTTATAAAAGCTGTTTTCAACAATGTTATCATTAATATACGCCGGTAGAGAGAAGGGTTTTGAGGAGAGAAATGTATTCGTAAATTGTTTCGGGTTCGGATTTTTGGAAAGTAAGTTTCTATCACAAAATACAAGATATTGCTCGCTATGACCAACTAAATGTCAATTTTAACCGACGAAAAAGGGAAGTTATTTGTTTCGCATGTCTACTGCTCTAAGAGAATTCGTCGCAGCGGCAACATCACACTCTCAGTAAGAAATTCACGGACACGCCATACTCACACTACACAACAAAATTATAAAAATGAAACTATTTTCGATGAAAGTATTCGTAATTCATGGATGATTTTTGACACAATGTTAGCAGAGGTTGAGACGAGTATGTGATTTCATTTATTATCGCAATGTCAACACTGGTCGATAATGTCTGTTTACAAATGTAAGAAGTAGAAAGAAATAAATTCTGAACGCCTGCTAGGTATGTCCTAGGCGTCCTTTTAAAGTAGTCTAACGGTGAAAGTGTTATCCAAATAGGTCTAGACTTTCTAGCAATACTATAATGACAAAGAAAGTTACTATTTTCCTAGGTTATGTAATTAATGATGAAATGAATTATTATTGAAATGAATTTGTAAAACGAATAGTTGTATAGTTTGTTTCTGAAAATATTTTTGAAACAAAACAATTGTATGCTCACGGTTTTACCACGAAGGGTCAGATAGAGGCGCATCTGTACTCATAATAGAGTATCTCTTAAAATTTACGCACGCAACGAAATAATTTTTAAAAAAAAATGTTACGATTTATTAAATTTTTGTTTGTCTTAATACATTCAAAATTTCGTTTATATTAAGATAAACAAAAAAAAATTAAAGAAAAATTGTAATAAAATTTCATAAAAATTATTTTCGATTCGTACAATTTATTTTGAGAAATAATCAACAGTGAACTGCATTTATACCAATCCAGGAATCAAACCCAAAACCTTGCAGTACTTACTCCTCAAATAGACTGTCATTGATATACATAGTTTTCATTATTCATCAAACTCTACCTAAAAGTAATGGAACAGTAAAATGATTTTACTGTGAATTAAACCACTTGGTTTTACCCGTAATGAAGACCATTCTACTTAGAAATGTAACTTATACGTAACACATAAATATATCCCTTTAGGCATTGCGCAGACGCTTGCTTTATCAATTTTAACAACTACCAGTTTAATAATAATATTTTTCGGCAAGAACTTCACCGTTTACGCGGCGCCTTAAATTCCAGAAAACAATAATAAAACTAGCAAAAAGTGTTCCGAAGTAGAGACCTAAATCTAAATTGTACTATTTTCATCGTAGTATTTGAAAACATTCTCGTATCTTTTGTTAGATGTTTTCGTCGAATGCCTGCACTGCTCTACTTTCTTCAATTCAAAAAAAAAAATCATTAAACGTTTTGTTTATAAGAATCTGTTTAATAACGACTTCCTTAAGACTCGACATATGACTGCCTAGGTGTCGTAATTGTACGGCAGCGCTTTGAGGTCCTGGCTTCGAATCCCGGGTCGGCCAAAGTGACATTTGGGTTTTGCTGCTCAGTATCAGCCTGGAGTCTGGAATTTGTGCACGATATGGCGATAGGCTACCTATCACATCATGGAACGGAACATACTTGATGAAAAGTGGGTGCTCTGGTTGCGACTCTGCATACACCTTCGGGGATAGATGCGTGATGTGTGTGGGTGTGTGTGAGTTCCTTAAGATGTTGACATTAATTCGACAGCGTTTCAACTGATGTCGCACTTGAGAGTGGTACTGAGTGGCATAAGCAGACCCTATCTTAAGTCTTATAATTCACAGAGATTACTTCTTAATTCGTTAATTCTTACCACTGATCCGTAGTTAGGGATTCCAATAAATAAAAACAGATGCCATATTGCTGTCCGGTTTGGTGATTGGTTAATGTAGAATTACTGTTTCACTAGTCCATCAACGCGTTTTATTTCGTTTCGAATTAGTGTTTAGCGTTTCCGACGATTATGTTCCGCGCGCCAGATTTTAGGCGGTGTCCCGTTGGTACATTAAGGAAACCATATTATGATTTTTTGTGTAACTAAAGCCAGAAGTAACGATCTTCATCGATATAGTCATTTACGCAGTTTCAATCAGGGCTTAGATAGCAAGACAATCTTAATGTAATTTAGTACTTAAGTATTATTAACAAATGATTGTGGTCTGCATTATGCCTTTTGTTAAAATAAAATACAAAGATACCGCAATGTCTAACTGACCCTGAATAGTATAATACTATAGTATTTTTTCAAAGCATACGTACGAACTATAGTAGACAATTCGTACCTACCCAGACGATTGTATACGGTTGGCCTAGTCACTGTGTCATGACGTATCTCTCTCACAAAACACTACACACATCACGCCTTTACCCCCAAGGGTTAAGCAGAGATGCAATTAGGGTCATCCACTTTCCGCTGAAGAATGTGATAAGGTCACAATCTAACTCTGGATTCATCAACATATCATAGAAACCCAATCATTTTTTTCCGACCCAGGATTTGAATCCAGGACGAAGAGGTTTAAAGAGGAGTTATGAAGCGCACGGAATACAACTATACCACCGAGACAGTCTTGCCTCTTTCGACTGATAATGTATGCTTCTCTGTGTCGTCTTGGCATAATAATATGTATTAAGTTTTTACGGCCATTGTCACATAAATATTGACTCAATTAAATTGTTTTCGAAAACGTTGCACAAAATATTACACGCGTCCTTATTATATCGACCTTCTTAATCCATTTTTAATAAAGTTTATGAAATGTGTTAATTAAACTTCAATCTTATCTTTTCGTCTATATTTTGTTCCGAATTCGTTTGCGAAATATTTCCGGACTTGAAATGAATGAGGAATATAAATAAAAATTTATTTGTACTAAATTTTGTCCCCCTTTACTAAAAGTTGGAAACTTATGCACATAAAATGATCCCCTAAATCAACTGCGGTCAAATCAGCAAGTTAGTCAGCGAGCAAGTGATGTTTCTAAACAATTTTTTGTTACTTGCCAATACTGAAACATCTAAGTCATAATCATCACAATCAAAAACCCGTTTCTAAAAACTGTAAAATTTATCTTTATATACGGAACTCTACTCATTATTTAACACACGTCAACGAAAAAAATATCAAAAGATTTCACCCATATTTATGCGTACGCGCATGACCGGCGTCGCGGCGCCGAGGACTCCTGACTCATCATGACTATACGGTTAAAGTTAGCCAGTGTCATATTTCAGTTGGCTTGTTTAGTCTAGGTTAGGGATGTTTGTCTGCATTCAATGTATTAGGTTGTCAAATCTGATAGGTTGCTTATTTGATTAAAGTACTAATTAAGAAACAAGACACAAGCCTTCACACCCATCTCTGTAACTCTTGTAAGGCAGTGGCTGAAGAAGGAAATACCGAGCGGTGAAACTGGGCGAGTCTCTAAAACCAGGAGAAATTAAGCAGAAGGATAGAAAGAAATTGGAAATATATAAATATTGGTAACAAGGACAGTGTTTGAGTAACTTATTTGAATACGAAAGCCTCGGTGGCGTAGTTGTATCTACTACAGCTGAGATGAGATCTCGGTTTAGAATCCTGGGTCTAGTAGTGTTTGTTTGCTCCACACTATCAGCCTAGAATTTCGCCCGCTAAATGATAACAGGCTCGCCTATGTACCAAAAATATCTGGCGAAATATGAGTGAGTTTCACTCCTGTCTACCTCTGAAAAGAGAAAAAGGCGTGCATGGGCAGGGGAAGACAAAAAAGGGTAGTGCGTACCCTAGAAACGTCTTTACCGAAGCTAGAAAAAGCCTTGTGTTTACAAGTGCCTCGCGAACTGCAGACAGTTCGTGGAATACGGCCAAATTGATTTCTTTCTTTTCCTCGCACCAGCTAGCCACCTTAGAGAAAATATGTATGTACTCCAATGAAGGCGTGATGCTCTTTCGGTCGATTCTCACACGATCTACAATTCTCAAGGTCCTACAAAACTGTTCTAGCTCCATAAAAGGACAGATAAGTAAACAGGTTGCTTCACAAGAATGCTGCTTTTATTTCGCTCCACAAAAACATAATAATTTAATATGAATTCATCAATCATTATGTACCAACTTATCCGGGTTGGTAGCATAAAATTATGGTGTAATTGTCTTGTGTTGATTTTATGACCTGGTACACTTGGTTTCTTGACGTTACTTGATGACTTTAAAATGGTTCTGTAGAGGAGTGAGGGTTACTCAAGGATTCAAATAACGGATCGGCAACAGTTGAAATGAGTAAATGCCCGTACGTCACCCGGGGTGCCTTATTGAAAATCAGCCCTGCCGTAGAAGACTGGTACTGCAGCAAGAAGCTGAATGAGGGTTCCCATTGTTCGTATAATAGGTATAATTTATTTATCTAATTTAATATTTTTATTCTCTTTTTGTTACTATGTGCACGTTATACTGTTTGTGTACAATAATAAAATCTTTCTTTCTTCTTTCTCTTGATGAATACTTTCGGATACATAGTAAACATGTACCAATCGAAATAAGTTATAAATAAGACCTATGTTAATGCAATAGGATGTACCAGGGCCGTCCATGTATGCGCCGATGTAGACCACCTCAAATTTTGGTCGTTTTGCCGCTGTAGAGTGTACATAGTGTTTTTTTTTGGACACAGACCCCGCAGTCAACGCCGGGGGAAAACAACGAATGGAATACTAGATTCCCCCCGTTTTAGCGACTGCAGGGCCCTGGAGGAAAGTGGTAAGGGATAGTTGGGTAGGAAGTGTAGGGGAAGGATGAGGAACCATCTTAGGATGCGCGGAGGGGAATGGGAAGGCAAATGTTCACGAGTCCCTCACAGCCCTCAATGTGTACTTACAACCATGAGGCATACACACTTAACTGTGTGCTTAGGGTTGCGGCAAATGTCCCCCATGCATGGACGTGCATTCCGTGTGGAGACGGAGCGCACAAGAATTGCCTCGGGGGGCGGGGGAGAGGGGGGGGGGTTACATAGTGTTATAGACTCGTTTTAATGCTCGCTCGGTTCAAAGTGCCGAGCGATGTAACACTGATAGAAACTAAACTATTCCACTGATCCAGCAAGTGGAGGTAGTGATGACGCATTTATCCCACGTAAAAAAACTCTTTCCGTACTAGCATATACTAACCATTATTTTTTAAAACCATGCGTCATATCGCCATAATTAATACAAAACCAACGACTAATTACAAAGCAATTAACACTTCACATTATTTATATCGAAAAAATTGTATACAGACATCCGGCCTGCCGGAAGGCTTGGGATAAAACTATCTCGCAGATATGTTAATTAATCAACATCTTATTACGCACTGTCCCTGCTCGAGCGAAAGGCGCAATCATGAACAGAGGACGACCGCCCGCGCGTAAACGATTTATAATCTGTGACATATATAAAAAATTGTTTTGTAGTGTCTGTCTGTCATTTCGGAAGACATTTCAACTGTCAGTATAGTGCCGTTCTTAACCGCTTCGATGGTAAAAATAGACCAATCAGAGTAAAGTTTGTTCATGCTTACAAGACTTATTCTGAGCGGTTTGTCCCTACCGATGATCCGCAGTTAGTTACGTTACAAATTAACGGTTATTAATAAGTTGGTATGATTTAGAATTGGCTGAAATTTATGATATGTTCACCAGGACAGATGCAATTGATTTGTTTTGTTTGTCTTAGTATTTTACTTAAGCACGTTTCAGAGCATAGTCTAGACAAAAATAAGTTTTACCTACATTTCAAACAACATTCTAGATAATATATGTAAGTTTTACGCTGTCGGAATCGCGAACAAAAGCGAGCAACAATTTTAAGCGAAGTCGCGTTACCTCACTAGCTCAGAGAACTGTAAAAGCCGGTATATGATGAGTTTGAAATAACATTTCGGAGAAACCACTTTGTACCGCGGCAATGGAACGCAATCTTCATTTGTTATCTTAATTACTATGCGTAAATACAGGCTTTTCGGAATTGTCCACTGCTTGATTGACTGGTCCTTTCTACGTTTTGTCTCAAAGTAATTAAAGTCTTATGTTTACTAGGTTTAAGGGCTGTTTTACAATGTCCTGTTATTAGACAGCTAATGTATGATTATTTATTTGGCTGTATAACTTTAGTATTAGGTCGTCTTGTATTAGACGAAATGCATTTACTCAGAAGTCACGAAACAAACGCTTAGAGCGAATAAATGTATACAATTTCAATTAATAAACAATACATCTGTATTGCACATATGTCGCGGAACATATAACCGCTAGAGTAAGCGTGTTCTGGAGTGGAGACCGCGTCTTGGCAAACGTAGCGTCGGACGCCCTCTCGCCAGATGGCGGGACGACTTATACAAGGGTGCCGGCAGCGACTGGATGCATAAAGCAGAAGACGAGGCTCTGTGGCGTAGCTTGGGAGAGGCCTATGTCCAGCAGTGGACTACAATGGCTGATGATGACATTTGAATTTGAATATACCGCCAATATTATTAAAACATAATTAAAGTATTACACACAAACTATGCAGTTGACGACTCAATTATATTAAAGCCTTTCACATCAAACTGAAATTAACAGCATTTTTTCCGTTAACGGAATTCGGCTCTTCCATTAGTAAAGCGATACTTTGTGTTTGTATTCAATCAAGTAAATTACATCCACTCTAGCTTTTTGTGTAATTAATTTTGGCTTACACTTTCGGGGGTTCGGCTGTACGGTGTTGGTGAACGACTATTTAAAATTAAATGAAATGGAAATCTTTTAGTCCGAAGTTTTAAAACACAGGCCACATCCCTCGGATTTTTCGTTACGTCTATATTTCTCGGTTTTTGTTAACTTTAACGGTGAAGGAAAACATTGTGAGGATTCTCCGTAAGAATTTCGGTGGTATGTGAAATCCACCCGCACTAGGCCAGCGTGGTAGACTATAGTCAAAACCCTCTCAGTAGTAGAGGAGGCCCGTGCTCAGCAGTTGGCAGTATATAATATAGAGCTGTTATAAAATAGTGTGATTAAACTCTACCATTTAGATCTGGTTGCTGGACGCTGGCTCTCATTAGCGTAATTGCCTTTCCTGCATCGGGTTCTTTTTGTCATTTTCTGATTCACTTTGGAGAATATACATGTTACTTCGCGTGTAATTTGTTGAGGGAGTTGTAATTGCTTTGTTAGACGGTGAACGAAAACTATGCGCACAATTTTCCATAAGAATTTTGAAAGTGAAACCTGCATTAAGCCAAGTTGGTGGAAGAAATGCCTAAGCCTTTTTATAAATTATAATATTTTTCAAAATAAATGTTCTTAACGAAATTATTTTTCAAAGATATGTTGTTACTATTTTTTTGTCTTATCTGTATATTTTTTGTTATTCTTTGCATATTCATTCAATATATTATTTAATAGAAGAGCAGGCAGAAAAATCATAACAATATTTAGCAAAAACCATTTCATTGTGTACATTTATTTTGAGAAATATTCATTGAGAAGAATCATGGCTAACTTTAAGTAATAAATTTATGTATAATATGTCTTTATTATAGTGGAAACATACCTCTACTGTAATGTATGTAATAGTTTTTGTTGTAAATATGGTATATGTTCTTAGTAATTAAATAAAGTTAGTAAAAAGATGTTATTGACATGAGTGTTTATTTCGGACTAAAGAGAAGTAACTATGGCAAACAAAATACAATTAGTTCTAAAAATAGAACATATAAAAATAATAAGTCACGACGAAGGTTACAATCTCCAACAGCCGCCCTTAATCGCAGTTGTGACAGAAAACAAAACAAATAAAATAATTAAGTTTCTAAACCTAAGTTAACTACACATCGTTTGTGTGCTAGAGGTCCGAGGGCCTTCGTTAGTACATCAGCAGGCATATCGTTACTTTTTATATATTCTAACTTAACAATATTATTAGATACCTTTTCCCTAATAAAGTGAAACCTAGTATCTATATGCTTCGTCCTGCTGTGGTGTACAGGATTTCGAACAAGATTAATGGCACTTTGGCTGTCAGAAGCTAAGTTAATTGAACAAAGTATACCTGTTATCTCGTATATAAACCGACGTAAGTAACACGCTTCCTTCGTGGCAGACGCTAATGCCATATATTCTGACTCGGCCGAACTTAACGCAACAGTAGGTTGCTTCTTGGATTCCCATGATACTGGACCTCCACTTAACTTGTAAACATAACCGGTGTATGACCTTCTGTCGATTGGACAGTTTGCCCAGTCTGCGTCACAAAAACCCTTTAAAGGTTCTCTATTCTTCCTGTAAACCAATGAATAGTTTAGGGTACCTTTTAGGTATTGCAGAATCCTTTTAGCAGCATTCCAGTGTTCTTTAGTAAAACACGTATTAAATTGACTTAAATAGCTCGTGGCGTAAGCGATGTCTGGTCGTGTGTTTACCGCTAGATACATGAGGCATCCTATTAAGTTTTGATAAGGATAAGACTCACCGACTTGACCATCCATTCTTTTTCCATATTCTTTTTAATTAATGGAGTATCCACGGCCTTACAATCCTTCATATTAAATTTTTCTAATATAGAAAGAATATAATTTCGCTGGTTCAACCTTATACTCTCGGAATCACTTTCAACTTGTAGTCCCAAATAACATTTCAGTATTCCGAGATCTTTTAATGAAAAATATCGACAAATCTTCTCAAAAATTCAAATTCTTGACAGTGTCAAATGTCAAATTAGATTTAAAGAAGACTATTATGTCATCAACAAAATTCCCAATATCATAAGTTCTTTACCATAGAGTTTGGTAGTTTAATTTTGTAAATCCATTTACATGGCATAACCTTTTTTAGGCTTATCTACTAAATTCCATGTATGGAGTTTCATTAAAGAACTATACTCACCAGCCATATTATGGTGCCACTTATCAGCATCATCGGCATGAGTAGCTTCGTAATATGTCGTAGGTTCATTAGAATCTACCATTGACGTATTGTAAGCTTTATAAAAATTTGTTGCTTTTCTATCTCTGGAAGGGTATCTGCGCTCAGGGTGCGATTCCTGTTCCAAATTCGCTGTCTCTTCTTCCACACTAGGCAGCCTTAAGTCAATGAGAGACTCTCGCTCTTCCAGAGTCACTGACTCTTTTGCACTTTCTAGATTTACTGGTAAAGTTGCTTCAGCCGCCGGGCTGATACTCTCATCACAGTCATAGAATTGACAGTCATGATCAAACTCAGAATCAATCTCTTTTGCTCATCAAATAACAATATAGATTCTGACTGTGCGACAGATTGCTTCTGCTTTAGCGCTGTAAAGCAATTTTCAAAAAGGTTGCATCTCTGGATATAATAACTTTTCGTGGGTTAGCAGGGTCCCTAAAAATATAAGTGCCTGGATTTTCAGAATAACCGACGAAAATTGCTTCCTGTGCCTTGACATCTAATTTCTTCCTGTGACACGAAGGTATATGGACTAGAGCTCTACAACCAAATACTTTTAGATGGCTAAGATCACCTTTTCGTCCATACCATTTGTCATAAGGAATTTGTCCACCTAAGGCTCGATGAGGAGACCTATTCTTAAGGTAAATGGCAACTTGGAATGCATCTTCCCAGAATACTTTCGGTAATGAACTTTCAGCTAGCAACGTTCTTGCCTTTTCTGTAACCGAACGATGGGTGCGTTCCGCTACTCCAACTTGCTGAGGACTATAAGGCGTCGTTGTTTGATGTTCAATACCTTTTGAAGCAAGATAATCAACAAACTCTTTATTCACGAACTCCTTACCTCCATCAGTCCTAATTGCTTTAATTGTTTTATCTAACTGATTTTCAACAAAACATTGAAACACACAAAATATATCTTTGACTTCTGTTTTAGAAGAAATAAAATAAGCAAACACTTTTCGCGTATAATCGTCTACTATTGTCAACATATATCTATTTCCTTGAAAAGAAGTTGTAGACACCGGTCCCATCAAATCCATATGGATCAGTTCCAAAGGGGAAGTAGCCCTATTAAACGCTAACCTTTTGAAAGGTTTTCTTGCTTGTTTACCTTCCACGCAAGCGATACAACTAGTTTTATCTACTCCTGTATACTTTATACCTACCTTGTGATTTTTCAGTTGGTTCATGCCTATACGACACAAATGTCCTAACCTCTTATGCCAAATTTGATAACTATCCTGACAACCAGAGTGCACATCTTGTGTCAAAAAATTATCCGCCACATTCTCGGAAACATTTACAGTACCATCTAAAACGTACAGTCCACCACAGGGCGAGGCATGAGCAACAGATTCACCTGTAAAATTAAAAGTATCAGATTTATAAAAGTTACATCCATTTTTATCAAAAACACAAATAAAACCCTTTTCAACAGTTTTATATACAGATAACAAACTAGCTTTCAAATCTGGTATATAAGCAACATCACTAATATTGTTGACCACGTTCTCGGGCGTGTTTATTGAAATATTTCCAATTCCGCAGCACTTAATCTGTTCTCCATTTGCGACAGTAACAGTACCTTGATTCTGTATCGAGATATTCTGAAACCAGTCCCGTCTAGAAGTCATGTGTCTAGTACAACCTGAATCTACATAAATTATGTCCTTTCTTGGGTTTCCAGAAGTATTAAGAGTTGTAAATATCGTATCATTGGTATTTACCGCATTGCCTTTCTCCTTCTTGTTTCTCTGTGGACAGTCTGGTCTCTTATGTCCAGGTGTCTTGCACTCATAACAAACTATATTCTTCTTCATTGACTTAGGCTTCTTCTTCGCATGAAAGACAGAGTCTAATGATGTAGCCACATCTTTGGACATTTCATTAAGCAGTTTTGTTTTCACCAACTCTGTAGTCACGTCTACATTGCAATTTTCTAAAGCCATAATGAGAGGTTCATACCTTGGAGTTAGACCTCCCAAAAGTATTGCAGCAATAGACTTGTCCTCTATGACTACATCAATATCCGCAAGATCCTGTGCGGTTGACATAACTGCGTTAATATATAGTTCAATATTTTTGAACTCTGATAGACTCAACCTGTACAGTCTACGCTCCAAAAATAATCTTCGTCCTATTCCCTTATCTTCAAAGGCTTTTTGCAAACAAGTCCATGCCTCAGATGCAGTTTTCGCACATCTTATATGGGTTATTGCTGCATCTTCTACTGATAAGCATATCTTTGCTAATGCCTTTGCGTCTTTGCGTACCTTTGTAGAGGCAGGGGTTGTGTCTCCATTTGGGTATCCACCGATTGTTTCCCACAGATCCTCATGCATAAGGTAATTGCGCATCTTAAATTTCCATGTAGGATATCCATCTTTATTCCTCAAACATAAAAATGTAAAAAGATGAGCTCGACGACGGGGAATTTTTCACACTCGAAACATCTCCAGATTCATGTGACATTTTCAGACTATTACTATTTCCTAGTCACACAAAAAATATATACAACTTTATTTTACCAAATAACGTAAAAAAAAAAAAACTAAGAACTAAGCGTTCGTGCTGATAACGTGTTGTAAATATGGTATATGTTCTTAGTAATTAAATAAAGTTAGTAAAAAGATGTTATTGACATGAGTGTTTATTTCGGACTAAAGAGAAGTAACTATGGCAAACAAAATACAATTAGTTCTAAAAATAGAACATATAAAAAATAATAAGTCACGACGAAGGTTACAATCTCCAACAGTTTTATTCAGGAATAATGTTTATACAATATCGTCTTATAGATTTGGAAAGAATTAAATGTAACTTCTGTCACACATTATGTCTTGTTGCTAACTTATTGACTACAGCTCAATATGTTATATTTAGTGACGAGTATTATATAATTCAATGGAAACTTCGAACAACCCAAACTTCGACATTAATTAATAACTTTTCACGATTGGTAAGTTAAGATACCCTTTGTTCGTTCTATTTCCACCAAAGTTACAATTGTTTTAAGTTTGTCAGTGATTTATGATCCTGTGAATTGAGACATATTTGGGATACATCCTTATTGAGGATGTGCTTTACATTATGATAGATTGTTCCGACATTCGGGTTTGTAATGTTTTATTTGGATTTCATACATCCATTATGTTTTGTTGAAGTCATTTAAGCAGTCGTTTAGATCAGAAGTTTGACTTCTTGGTTTTATATTAGAGTTAATAGATTCTTTAAGGCACTTATTTCTGCTCCGCCGCACGACCACGAAGGCTGCAAATTTTTTGAAACGTCGGGAGAATATTATAATATAAAAAACCGCGATAAAATCCATAAAATAGTTTTATTTTAATGTCTAATATTCGCGTAAACATAAGAAATAATTATCTCGACTTTTTTCCATACCAAATTGGAGGACGTACAACTCACTTGTTCAAGCATGTTGCAGCAAGGTTTTGAGTTAGTTCTGACAGGAAGGGGATACCGGATTGATATGTATAATTGCGTAGCGGTAGTTTGTGACACATAGATTTAATAATTTTATTCGGGATTAACTCACAACTCCATAGACCTTTATTTTAGGAAGACCTTAACTTTCAAAGGCCACGGATAATGCCAATATTAATTCAATTTACCTTACTTCCTAACTGCTAATATTATGGATCCGAAAGCTTCGGAAAATGTTTAGATGTTTGTTACAATTAAACACAGATACCGCTGAACGGATTTAAATGAAATTTATGGAGATAGACCATGTCCTGGATAAGCATTTAGGCTTCTTTTTAATCCGGTAATTTGTTTCAGTAAGAAATATTTAAATTTTTAAATAGATCGCGCTGGTGACCGCGTTCAAATAGCGCTGGATTTCTATAGAAGGAATTTTGTAGCGCGAAACGCTTTCCACGCAGGCAAAGCCGCAAGCAATCCTTAGTATTCTATACATTAACATGTAAACATTTCCGCAAAACATTGTCAACTTTCTCAAAACCTTCAAAACACAAAGAATATTAATTACTATAAGGAAACGCGTGGGCACAATGACATCGTAGGAATTCCCTGGCTTATTCACCGGTGTCCTTTGGCCGGCTGCCAGCTGGGGTGGACGCGTCATACACTAAAATACTGAGACATAGGCCTTATTAGACACCAGTGTTGCTAATGAGCTTCGTGCTGTCTGGGTAACCGTCGACTTCAATAAACGAATCGCTCAATCGCGGTAATGGACCGGTCAGAATAGTTTATTTTAAATTTGGGATTGTTACTTGAAATCTTCCGTTATTCATAAATCGTTGAAGTATAATCTGAATACCGTTTGAATACATCATATTTCTAGAAAAAATACAGACTCTTACGCAAGAATAGGTTCACCAACCCTGTTAACTAAAGTGGGACTTGACTTTTGAAACGAGACTCTTGGAGCACGTTAGCCCTACCCTGAGCTACTTCTTGTCAGTTTGGCTTGAAGTCACATATAATAAATATGATAAATGTGAATATTTATAAAAATATTAAGATGTTCGTTGAAAGTAAATGTACCGCTGCGCTGAAAGGATATGTATAAAATTTGATATGATACACGAATGACACTGATAAACCATGTTCTCAAGTAACATAGGCTACTTTGTATGACGGTAATTTGCTACCATGGGAAATATTTAAATTTAAATCTGATTTTAAATATATGGCGCTGGTATCGTATAGGTGTAGCATTATAGATCGCTAGTCATTTAGAGATTTTTATAGCCGGAAAGACTTTTCACGCGGGTGAAGCCGCGAGCAACAACTATTATATTATCATATGATGACCGGCTTCTCCAAAAGGAGGTAGATTACTTACTGAAGAGGCCCTTGAATACCAATTGAACTCCCTTATTCGATATAGTCGTTATGGCGATTAGCATAAGTTATACATATTTACTACATTCAACCATAACCTAAATTGTTCGAAATTGCCTCACGTCTATCACAATAGAAAGGAAATATAGTCACTCTACGAAGTGTGGGTGTTCTTACGCCCCTGCCTACCCCTCCTGGGTAAAATACATTTAATCGCACTACACCTAAAGGTTAATGCATAACAATTAAGGAAGCAGCGTGTATAGTTAATTGCAGTGCTTGCGTAAACAGCCACTTTCATTAAGCGAAACTCGAAAGCTTCCCTTCGCGATTTAGTTTTTGCTACGCTGTGGGGATGTAAATGTACAGAATAGGATTTTTTTGTTGTTTTCGAGTTGCATTTTTTATTTGTAGTGTTTTCGAGAACGGTTTAAATATTTATTGTTATTTGCAAATTTTTTGTTGTAACTTTTTTATAATGTAAAATTATGTTTTCCAGTGACTTTTTTTATTGTTAATATTTGTGGAACGTTTTTGTTAGCTATAAAAAGGTATTATTTGCAAAATATTTGTTGTAATTTTTTTTAATATAATATTATATTAATGATTAGGACGAGGCTCGCCTGATGGTAGTTTAAATATTAAAGTGGTGCCACCAGCAAAATACCGCGCTGACCGTATTTTTAGAAGGTATTTGAAATTTATAATAACATTAGAAAAAAATAAACATAATATCTGCAATATGTTATCTTTACTTTGGTTGTTTAAAATAATAATGTGGTATGTCATCAATTTCATAATGGAAATATGACTAAAATTATTTATTCCTCGCATCTCCTCTTAAACTACAGATTGTTTTAATTTGCAATCAACACTATTAAATAGATAATTTATTAAAAAATATTTTGATAGTTTAAAATTTTTGAAAACGGTCTATAACTCAAATTATTAATATTAATAAATCTTTCCATATTCCCGCTGGAACTCATGCACCGTAAATGTATGGAACGAATACTCAAGGCCGCTTGCTTGGAGGAGGGCCTTAAGACATACGTGATAGGCCGGTTCCTACAAGGTTATATAAGGACAATAGTTAAATATAACGGACTAAAAATATACTTTGAGAGTGTTAATGTCTTATTTTAATTCCCAATTGAAATTCCGGCATCATGGTTGGGACATGTCTAAGAATTTAAATTACATTTTAATGAAGAAACGACCGTAATTGATTTATAAGGAATGGATTTTTCGTGATAAGGTTTTAATATATGAAATATCTAATAATAGTTACCTTTTTCAGTACTGTGGGCTTCGCTAATATAGTTAAATATCTGTGGTAACTCCTATGACTGTAGCTAATGCGTCTTTCCACAATCGTGAAGATTAACAGATTTTTTTAAAAAAGTATAGGTATGATATATTCTAGCTCTAAAATACTAGGAAATTATAGCGTCCAGTATTTCATAAAATTCCTATTATTTCCCACGGGAGCAAATTGCCGGAATAAAAACTAGCCCATGTATGAATCTGGGACGTGGAGTACGTGTGTGCCAAATTTCATTCAAATCCGTTTAGCAGTTTCTGTGTTTATTACGAACAAACATCCAAACGTCCAAATATTTTTGCAACCTTTCGCATTATAATAACTTAAAAAATAAGATAAGAATTTAGTTTATTATATTCTTGATCATATGTTTGTGTATTTTTTACTCATTACGCATCCAAAAACAACACACTAATTTTAGTAACATAATTTTTATTATCATAATTTTAATTCCTATCATAAAAACGATAACTTTTAACCCTTCAAGGTGAAACTATAGAAATGAAACCGGTTCAGTAGGTAACCTTGTGTATTTATCTTAGCAGTATAAAACAGACTGTCGATTTATAACATCTGAATGGCTTAAGACGGTTATCCGTTATTTTTAAAAATAGAATATTGACTCATTAATCAAATAAAAAAAAATTACTTCATTTTTCGAATTTGTTTTAAATTATTTTGTCGCAGTAGTCCTTATATAGCAACTGGCTGTTTTTTAAGACGATTGTCCGTTATTTTTAAAAATATAAAAATAATTCATAACACATCGCAATAATCTTCACAGTACAGTACAAATATTTAACATCAAATTCGAAATTTGAATAAAACCTTACCATTTCTAAGCTCCACAATTAACATTCAAACTTTTCAACATATTGGCTATATCCAACCGAACATCAAATAAACTCGAATTCCATCACAACTTCCCTACAGCTTCGACGTATCAATGTGGGCATTTGAATTACGTGGTCGATGTCCAACAGTCAAAGGCTATTGAAATTGTTTGCAAAGGTTTCCGGACGGACCTTTGTGCGAGCATCAGTTGGGGTCGTATTCAATGAGAATAGAGTTGAAATTGATCCTAACTAGAGTTACTATATTTAGGTAGTTAAATTTGAATTTGATCTAATGTTAGAGATATTCAGAAGTCAATATAAAACCCATCTATCTATCCATCTATGATAACATTATTATCCCTGTATTATAAACTGTTGTACTGCTGGACACAGGCCTCCTTGACTTAAGAGAGAGGTTGTGAATCAATCCACCACGTTGACCTAGTGCGGATTGGCAGACTTCACATATCCTTAAAATTCTTACAGAATTTGTCAGTTATGCATGTTTCTTCACGATGTTTCCCTTCACCGTTAAAGCAAGCGATAATTCACAAAGTATAAGCATATAACTTTAGAAAAGTCCGAGGTCCATGCCCTTGGGTTTTGAACCTGCGGACATTTATCTTGGGAAACCTCATCTTTAAGTATCTATGCATGTGTTGCTTATAATTATGACAACATTGAGATTAACAGTGTTGCAAATTGCAACTTATAATTACTAATATTAATATATGCCATTTTGATGTGCTTAAATCTTTCTAATACTAATATTATAAAGAAGAACAATTTGTGAGTTTTGTAGGTATATCTGGAATTACTGAACCAATTTCTAAAATTCTTTCGCTAATAGAAAGCTACATTATTTAAGTAGGTATTATAGGCTACTTCTTGTCAAAACTTGAATAATAAATAAATGTAGAAAGGTATGTAATGTTGTTATTCAAATAGTTACAACTTAAGATTTCTATTGAAATAAATTGTTGTGACCACGCCTTTTTTGAGACAAAATATTTATAGCCATCTTTATATCGTATCATAGCTATTTTGGCAACGACCAAAACGTTAACCCCGAATCCTTGACTTATAAAGCCACCTGCGACCAATAAACAAAACAGTTGCAAAATCACTGCAAACCGAAAATAGAACGAAACTAGTGTTGTGCCAAGATAATAACGTCCTCCTAAACGTACACAAAGGAGATCGCGAGCCAGTCGATTTCCAAACCCGGAACGTCCCTATTGTAAAAGAATCTCTATTTTGGCTCGCTCTCCGATGTTTATACTGCACTTCAGTGGTACTTCGTTAGTGAGAATCGCTGTGATGCCAACAATTGCTTTTTGTGCTGTATTATTGAAGAGATTGTATGGTGTTTCCTTTGTTACTATCAATCTGGTTAGTTTATTATCTGATGTAGTATTTATTTTGCTGTCTTCAATTCAATTTAAGGAATTTATATCAAAAACTGTTAATGTAAAGTTTAATTTACTTCGTTTTAATGTTGTTTTTATCCTATTTCAGATATTTTTTGTCGAACGCTAGTATTTTGATTAACATTTTAGAAAATGTTATTGAGTATTTTAAACAGCTAAAAACAACATTTTCTCGTAGTAGTTACTTCTATATATCACAATTTTTTTTCCCGCGTAAATCCCGGCTTACGAGATTTTTTACAACCACACGAACCCTTCAACAGTAATCGTTATATTTCAGTCAATTTATATAAAACCGTAATGTACTAATAACCTAAACCTTCCTGAAGAATTGCACTATCTTTTAGTAAAAACCGTACAAAAATACGTTCAGTAAATTATGAGAAAATCGATCCCATACAGACAGCTTTTGGGGACTTAGTTTTATAGCATAGATGTTCTTATTTGTATTATTCGTACATTCATGAAATAGCGGCGATAGCCTAGTTGGTTGTGGAACGGACTGCCGTGACGAATGTCCGCAGGTTCAAAACCCAAGGGCACACACCTCTAGCTTTCTAAAATTATGTGTGTATTCTTTGTGAATTATCGCTTGCTTTAACGGTAACGAAAAACATCGTGAGGAAACCTGCACACCTGAGATGTTCTTTATAGGAATTTTTAATGTGTTTGAAGACTATCAATCCGCACTAGGCCAGCGTGGTGGAATAAGGCCTAATCGCTCTCAGTAGTAGAGGAGAATCATGCCCAACAGTGGGACAGTATATAATACATGATGTTTACTTGACCTTTGACGACCTGTATCGATCAGTACTGTAAAGGAAAAGAGCTACAAATTCCAGGATAAATCTATTAGACCATTTATGTTACCAAAATAAACGGTCAACGTAAACCAACAAACGGTACAGCGTTTAACACCTCTGTTGGGTCAATATGTGGATTTCTCTCTGTTTGTTGTATTTCCTGCTTTATTTGTTATATCTCTGTTGTAATTTTGTTTTTATACAACTAATGGTGAGCAGATTGATCGCCTGATAGTAAACTTCATGCCTGTCGATGACCTGGACTTCGAATTATATGTATCTAGCATTGTACTAACGTAGTCGCTTTAGAATTTTGATCTTATGCAGCTATTTCATTACATCTATTACGTGTGAAATGAGGTGACGAAATACAAAATCTCTCGAATTAATGGTGATCAAATGAGTATGATCTACATTTACTAGTAATAAGATATATTTTATATCCACCAGGATAGAGATCACCGTACACAAGGTGTTAAAACCCGCCGTAATGGCTCACGTACGTGTCACGTTCTGTGATCAGCCTATATATATCCGGTGCCAACAGGCCGGCATAATTGTCTCAACTGTCGAGGGGTAATCATCTCTCGTCAGTCGACATTCTATCTGACCCCAATCCACTTACCATCAGGTCACTTTTTGCCATACACGTATAATTTGTTTTTTAAAGCTTAAATATTGTACATACATACATACATTTACATACATAACATCACGCATTTATCCCCGAAGGGGTATGCAGAGGCGCAATTAGGGCACCCACTTTTCGCCAAGTATGTTCCGTCCCATGATGTGATAGGGGGCGAGCCTATCGCCATATCGGGCACAAATTCCAGACTCCGGGCTGATACTGAGCAGAAATACCCAAATATCACTTTGTCCGACCCGGGATTCGAACCCAGGACCTCAGAGCGCTATTGTACCGGACATGCAATACAACTACGCCACCGAGGTAGTCAGTCAGTTAAATATTGTGATACAGTTAATTGCAACTACTATGACTGAATCACATTGCTTGCACTGCTTGGCAAAAATTCGCTGCGACCCGGACCGACTCTTGCGTACGAAATCTGCCGAGTTTTTAATCTTGCATAAGCATCAGTGCTCTCAATTCCCCGTCCTTCGCATCTCATCGCTCTTTATTTACGGTCGCTAAAATAAACTGAGCTACATTTTCACATTCCGTTTAGCGTTTGATAATTCGCGATCAGATTGTTCGACAGAACAATATGTCAAATTAGATTGAATAACTTGTTATTTAAAATTCTATTCATACAGGCGAAAGTTTGTAAAGTTGTTTCTAATTAAAAACTGAAATTGCGGCATGGATTTGCATGAATAATTCTCGAAATATGCACATTAGGACTTTTACTTTTTACGGGAAATGGCTTTGATATATTGCAAATTAGGTCCTTCTGGAAATCTGAGGGGCCTATTTTCAGCTGTACACCCTGTAGCTGATGATATTAATAACTTTAGGTTTTTCTGCTCCAGAACATGAGTCATGAATTATGGAATCTAACTGAAGATTTATTTTCTTTATTATTTAACACAATCAAGGATCCAGGATTTACGGTTGATAACCAATAAAACTTCAAAAGGAAACGTGACAACCCTAATATTAAATCCAGAAATGCAATCGACACCCCTATTCCATCGACCCACTGCCGTGTTTACACTTGTTTCACAACCGTTACGCGTGTTGAGAGCGTCGATGTTTCCATGTTTACATGCACTCGTATCATTAGCGATTTCGCGAACTGGGACGCGATGGAGTTTGAAACTGTTTCGGGATTTGTTATGCAATAATATGCCTTGAGTTGGGGTAAAAGCCAAAGAGGAAATTCTAGTAGTAAGTTATGTGCCTTGACTTTAAATACTGATGAAGAGCTGTGGATTGTCCACCTCATAAAAGGAATAGTAATTAAAATATTTAAGGGAATTAATGCTACGAAAATCGTATACTATTAATCAATAAATGTTTGGTAATTCAATTGCGATTATTTCTTTAATGTTTGTTACTTTCCTTGCTTATAAACTAGTTCTATTAGTTGCCTTTTTAACACAAAGAATGCTTAAGGCAGGACGTTGACAATTTTCTATATCAATTTCGGTCGTATGTGATTGTTAAGTTAAGTTAAGTTAAGTGATTACATTGTCACTTGTGTTTACCATTATTAATGATTCAAATTGTAGACAGTGTGACTACTGGACTTAATAAGACTTAACATCTCATGTCTTAGGATGACGAGCGCAGTGGAATAGCAAATAATACTTTGTAATTCAAGGTTTTGAATGATGTTGCTACTGTTTATGGATAGGTATGTAGTATGTAATATCGCCATTCAAAGCAAAAAAAATAACACTGGAACTTAAAACAATGGAACCTGTTTAAGGTTAAATCATCATTTCTCCGTTATTAAAAATTATTTTCCCAATTTCGACATCTTCAACATCGTTTACTACTAATTGTTTACCGTTTCCATGCCGTGTATTTACATCACTTACGAATATCCACAATGGAAAAAAGTACATTACGTCCAGGAAGCAATCAGCGGAATCAGTTTCTCTCCGCTTGATTGATGAACGTCGTCCGTCAACCTCGGCCTGTCACAAATGGCTGTCCATGATGCACGAGAGGTTATGATTAGCAAATACGTAAATCGTTATTAGATGGCGGTGTATGCTTTGAGGTTATTAAATGTAATGATACCATGAATACCTCGGTGGCGTAGTTGTAATTGTACATGGTACAAGTCCTGGGTTCGAATCCCGGGTCGGGCCAAAATAATTGTGACTGAATTTTTCCATCTTAAAAATTACACGGTCGCAGCTCGGACTCAGGAAGTTGGCGGTGTGATAACCCCGTACCTCGGAAAGCACGTAAAGCCGTTGGTCCTGCGCCTGATCTCTCTCCGGTAATGTCGGCTTGCCGTCTCACCGAACTATGAGAGTGAAGGAACAGAGAGTGCACCTGTGTATTGCGCACTTGTGCAGTATAATGTATCTTGCGTACCTGGGTGATCTCCGTTGAGATTGGTCGCCGTGGTCGAAATTCGACTAGGAGGATGTTATGGTTATGGTTAATGATGCCAGTTCTTTATATTCCGATGAATTGGGCGTAGGCCTACTCTACTAAGAGAATTAATTACTAGTCAGGTGCAGCGAAGCCACTTTGCCGAAATACGATAAATAAAGAAAATTTAGGCCTCATTCCAGGCTGGCCTAGTGCGAATGCAAAATACCTTCGAAATAGTTATATAAAATTGTATGTATGTGAATTTCCTCACATTGTTTTCCTTCATTATTAAACCGAGTAATATTTCCCATGTCGTGATGAAGTTTCGGAGCTTATATCGTATCAATATCTTTTGTTCTTTTAAACAATTTCCCCATTATATTCTCAAGCTTACCAACAAATTGTTACCACACACAGATCCTTCCAAACCTTTCTAGGGAAGATACCATTGCCACCCAACAAAAACGCAACGTTTTCAGAATAATAATGATCGTCATTTATTTTCAATTGCACTTTTCGGAAGACATTAAATAGTAATTATTTTTGTATGATTGTACTCCAGTCGTTGCCAAATGAATAAATGTCAGGGTTTTGGTGGTAAATAGACGGCCGGTCGCCTTCGACGTAATATAATTATATTATCGACAAATTGTGACGCTAATTATGGATTTTAAATCAAGGAATTGGATAATTTTTGTTGGATTTGTATGATTCAATGTTGTTACAATTAATGTAAATAAATTATGGCGTATATTACGTTCATAATATTATTTCCGTGTTACAAAAACCTATACATTTAATATAATTTTGTCAACGTCAGTTGGAGATTTATTTTGATTAGACATTTCATTGGGACAGAGAAGTGATTTCAAAGAATAATTTAGATTTTATTTCATCTTCGATAACGACTATAGAGTACGGAGCCAAAGATCTAGTATTATATTGTTACATCGAACAAAATAAATATCACTAAAAATAATTTTAATTATACGCGCCCTAATGCCACTACAAGGTAATCTAAGAGAATTCTTCGCAGCGACATCACACTTTCAGTCAGATATACACTCACGTACACACCATATTCGCACTAAACTACAAAATGATCAAAAATTCATAAAATTAAAACCGGGATTTTTTGGTAAAAATATCCGTCATTCTTCGAGGATTTTTGGCACAACGTTAGCAGAGGCAAAGACGAGTATGTGGTTTCATTTAGTAACGCAATGTCAAAATGACCCTGTATGTACAAAATTAAATAAAACTTTATTGATTTAATATGAATACAGTTCTCATTTATTTGAATGCGGAATATCAGCACATTAATAATATTAGTAGGTATATTTAAGTCCTTATTGTGCGTTGCGTTTGGTTGAAACCGCCATCCGGCCATTGTGTTCAACGGAGACCTCGATTCAAATAGGGCCTTTTTTCTTCAGCGGAAAACATTTTTTATAACAAACGACATTATAAAGGGTATTTTGGGAGCGAAGGGAACCCGTCTCAAACCGTTTATGGCGCTGTGGCTTTTCGAAATTTGGGTTTGATTGTGAAAAGGTTTTTCGGGTTTTAATCTTTCCTTTTGATCGTTTAAGCGATTATTTGGATTTGTGAATGAATGAATAATGAAAAAAATATTTTTAACACCACTAGGTCGTATTGTTTCATTTGTAAATACAAAACTGTTCGCATTCCGCGCCGTGATAAAATCCGTAAATAGTTTTATTTCAATCTCTTCTCTTTTATTATGTTTTTGAATATTCCTTATCAAATTTACTGTCTGATCTTATTTCTCTGATTATTAATTTCTCACAATAAACAAATCATAACTGGTACATAATAATTGTCCTCAATAGCAAAATATACTTAATTTGACAGTTATACGCAAAATAACACCGGTATTCCGGTTCGGTATTTTTTTCCGGTCGTTCCGTAATTTAACGAGTGCGTTGGCTCTCATTACGCGACGCGAAGGTCGGCCATTTTGGCGCCAGCTGTTTCTGTGATGCTCGTCAAAATTCAGCAAAACCTTTTGAACAGCCGTGGTGTTGCTTTGGGCGCACGTGTTGTTAATACCTGACGTAATGACACATAAACCGGAATATTTTAGAATACATTCGTTCACGGAAAAATAAAAAAAGGGAAAAAAATATACGCTCTCTTTATTTGTGTTATTTTTTATAACCTCTCGTTAATTATACCTCGCTTTGTAACTCAAAGCGGAGAAAGTCTAGTTGGGTGTGGAACGGACTGCCGAGACGAATGTTCGCAGGTTCAAATCCAAAAGGCACACACCTCTGACTTTTCTAAAAAATTATGTGTATTCTTTGTGAATTATCGCTTGCTCTAAAGGGTGAAGGAAAACATCCTGTGGTAACTTGCATACCTGAGACGTTCTCTATAGGAATTTCGAGGGTGTGTGAAGTCTACCAAACCGCACTAGGCTAGCGTGGTGGACTAAGACCTAATCTCTCAGTAGTAGAGAAGGCCGGTGCCCAACCGTGGGAAAGTATATGGGCTGATATTATTATTATTGTAATTTACGTGCCTTAGAGTACTCTATGAGAATTCCGCGAAGTCTACCACGCAGGATAAAGGCCTAAACCCACAGTAGCAGAGGAGGCCTTTACTCAGCACCGCGCAATGTTCACAGGGATATTATCATAATCTTGTTAGTACTATACTGTACGCGTAGTTAAAGGTTGATCACCCTCGCCTAGGACATTAGCATCAAGTCCTAGGTGATTGACATTAGGTGAATCACTCGCTATTGAATGCTTTGTTGGACAATGAATCATTGTGATGGCCTATATTTTAGTTACTATTTTTAATGACGTAGTTATTGTTTATGATTGTAAACAATGGTTTAAATAACTGAACTTTAATAGCGCTTGTAAGCTATGTATTAATATTGAACTGACTTTTTGTTATTGCTTTGAATGACGAAACGAGCTTGCCGTTCGCCTGATGGTAAGCGATACTACCGCCCATAAACAGTAGAAACACCATCCAACACCTTGAATTAAAAAGTATTGTTTTGTATTCTGCGCTCGCCATCCAGAGACATGAGATGTTAAATCTTACTATGGCTATTAGGGGAATAGCCAATCTCCTTCGGAGCCAGTTTTGATTTTCGTTTTAAAAAAAATAAAAATAATAATAATAAAAAAAATATTCCAAATTTAACAGCATAGCGCGGTTTTTTATTTTTCTGGACAGATTATACGGTCTGTATGCATATTCTGTATATTTTGGATCTATAGGGTTGAGGCTATTCCGTTCTTACTACTTCAACTGCAACTCCTAAACAAGAAACGTCAGGCATTTTTCATTAAATCATTCCTTTCTTTTAATGTCTTGGTCTGATACCGTTGTTTCCTATTTATTTTATTGTTCATTTTATTATATTTCCATTCAAAAACCTAGTAGTAAGAATAACAAGTAAGTAAATAATATAGAAACAAAATTAATTATAAATATTTATCTAATTGTTGTAATACATATAGAAAATATTACTTATAAAATTATTTCGTAAGATAAAAGACTCGCTAAACATAATTTTTATTAACATGAGTGACAAAGTTAGAATAAATTAAATTCTCAAAGGAAGTAAAAGGTTTAAAAATGGAACTTGACTTCCAGTTTTATAACGGCTGTAAAGATAAAGCTGTCTATAATTTAGATGTTGAATAAAGGTCACTTTATAAGTTTGGAACCGGTTATAATGAGTTTCTTGTGGAGTTTTTACTTGTCTACAGACTTCGCGGCGTCGTGGTTGACAAGTTTGCTTGATAATGATAGGTCATGGGTTCCACAAATAGTTGCCTCAGATATTTTTTAACCGACTTTAAAAAGCAGGAGGTTATGAATCAGACTTGTTTTTTGTTGTTTTTTTACCTCCCTCCCTGCTCTGCTACCTACCTATTAATGAATCGATTTTAAAAAAATGTATTTGGAAGAATATACCTACAAATTGGTCCCAAAGATTTATTTTTCAAAATCGCTTCAGTATTTGTATACAGTAATTTTCGAGAATCGGTTATTATTTGAAACTTCTTCAGCATCATTGTTATTGGACATGCAACTTTATGATATTCGAATGATTAATAACGAACGTATCTTCTTAAATCAATTCAGTTTTTTGACCTCTGCGTCGCATCCATTACGTCATATAATGTTAATTAATATAATAATCAGCTAAACAAATAAACCCTGGTTTTTATTTGTTCAACTTGCATAATTGTAAAATGTAGGTAGATATTGTAACTTTGATTTTTCGGATGACCAACACCTCAGTCCACCCCGTGACCACGAAAGTTGCAGTCTTCGAAATGTCGGATATCGGATTGATCGCGATAAAATCCGTAAAATAGTTTAATTTTATATCTAACATTCGCGTAAACAATAGAAAACATTAAATAAACTCTGGGTTACGAACTTATATCCTGAAGCATCGAACCCAGATACTCACAAAAAAGTCTAAATGTATTGCTACTAGACCGCGAGGTTAATATGTTAATACTATCGGATATTAATTCATAAATGGTATTTTGTTATCGCATTTCATTCAAGCAGAGAAGGAATTCACCAAATACTATATATTGAGGAAATGTCTCAAATTTATTCATATGGCTCATCGTAGTTTCATTAAAAATGAGTCAAATTCTAAGATCTGTGAACAGGAAAAATGTCCTTTATTCACAAATCTGACATGATAGTAGATTTTAAGTTTACAATTACACAACACATGTGATTATTTTTTACACTGTTTACAATTTGAATTGTTCGCCGTTTTAACCGACTTCAAAAAATGGAGAAGGTTTTCAATTCGACTTTCGTTTTGTTGTTTTGTTATCTCGGAACTCAGTCATTTAGTAAACGATTTGGAAAAACCGACTTTTATTTGAAAAAGATATACTTCCAGATTAGGCCCATAGATTTTTTTTGAATCGGTTCAGTATTTTGGTTATTATTAGTAATGTATCAGTGAACTGTGGCTAGACCTTGAATTCGATGCCCAGGTTATATAAATAGGGGACCGGACAAATTTTCAGAAGGCGTTTTAAATTGATCATTGTGGATATAAATAGCCAAGAAAAATAGTATTTTGCACAAATAAAGCTTAAAAAGTACATAAAACCATGCCTAATTGTTAAATACCTATAATTCCCGCGCAAACGCTACATTATGTCATTTCGTCTCGTGTGACGTCATACGTGGATAAAGCAACTTGACAAGTCTTGTCATTTGAACAGTGATTCAATAATGCCAGATTAGGGTTATTTACCCTAGATTTAGGGTAAAACTGAATCAGCAGGGTATTTTTTATGGTAATTTTTGGGGTAATTCTACGAGTTAAGGTATTAAAGCTATTGTTTCACGGTATTGTAATAAATATTGAGCTTAGAGAAAGATGTTCCCTACAAAAATTGTAGGCCATGAAACAATTATAATTTTTATTCAATACAATTTTCGTGTACAGCTAGTTGTTCCTAATAAAATGAGATAATTAAATTAATAATTATTGTAGTGGAAGTGAAGAAAGAAGTGGCGTCTGCATAGATAAGGATATAGAAAAAAACTACCGAATTATTTATGATTGGTTTAAGGGTAAAATTTTAAATTCCAAATAATCCTGGGGTAAAGAGAAATTATGATCTGGCAACACTGCATAGACCGTGTTAATCTCAGGCAATCTCAGGTTACTGTGTAACAACCAGAATTCTATATAAATAAATATTCTATTCTATATCATGTGGCAGCTAAAACATAAATAAATACATCTCATAACCATAACATCCCTGGGTGTACAAATGATTTAATTAATTGAAATATTCATCGATTTATTTTAAACCGAAACACTATTTTTTATTTACTTATATCAAAGTGATCCTCACAGAACTAAATCGGTGAGTCTGCAGACATTCCGTCGTAGGTTCGTCTTGCTAACTGCAACCACTTTATTCGTATATCTGCTTTTCGTGTTACATCAATAAATAATTTGTTTGGTAAAGAAATAGAAGTATTATTACATTCAGGTACGACGCACCAATGATATTTTTTGCGGTCCATTATGATTAACGATTAAACAATCTGTAAACGTTAAGCTGGAAGATAGTAACAACGTCCCGTATAAATTAATATTAATTATTAGAGCAGTTCTGTGTCAAAAAACACCTTTAAAGCATTAAAATAACACAACGCGGTATGACATCCAGATGACGTCTGTTTGTTTACATTTTACCCACGTGTGACGTCATGCGCCGTGATTGGTGTTTCATTTGCCGTAAAGAATAGACTAAAAATATTATAATTATTGTATTTTATTTATTGATTTAAAAATACAAATCACAATTCTTTTACAAAACCAAATATGAGATAATATTTTTAATATTACAAACTTTACTTTAAACTGAATTTCAGATTTTTTGGTAATATCTGTCCGGTCCCCTATTTATGTCAATTGGTAGATCGTTGTGAAATTTGTGATCGTGTCGATAGATGATGTTTGATCCTCTGCTTATGTCTCCTGATAAAAGGGGTAAGCTTACATTATGTAAGGTTTATAGGTTTTTTATTTCTTGGGCCAGAGCTGCCCGGTTACGGGGTAGTATTATCTGTATAACATGAGAAATCGACATAAAATCTCTATTGGTCTTAGTTCTAGTGCTTTTAAAGTCCTAAAACTATTATTTTTTGCTTACAAATAGTGCTATCGCCTTGTCAACTAATATTTGTATTCCGAATATTAAAAACTGTACATACTGTTTGATATTCTCTATAAATTGTGTCATATGATTCATGTTTGATTATAATCTGCAAATGTTACACTTACTATATCCATCGGTAGCTTTTCACTACTGTTTACGGGCTGTCGTGCCAAATAATCAAAGTGCTTGCGTGTCTGCTTATGTACTAAAAATCTTCAAAAAGGATATAAAATTGATTTCACATCCATCAGAATACCTGATGGCTGACTCACAATGGTGGTATCAGTAATGCACCGTGCCGCGCTTGGTTCCACTTCCTGCTATTCACACGCTGCTTGCTTCCTGCGATGGCCAAATTGGACACGCCGCTCTGTCTTTATTACGTAAGCTATATCGGAATAAAAGTCAGTGTATACTTTTTGGATTGGCATCCATTTGGAGAGGCATACGTTTAACAGTGAATAGTGATATGCTGATTGATTGATGTCCTTTTTGGCGATAAATAGCTTACAAGTTCATCCCAGTGGTCTATTTTATGGCAAATTTCATCCAAATTTATCCAGCAGTTTCTGCTTTTTCTTCTAACGTTTTAAAATATCCAAATATTCGCAGACTTTTAAAATTCTAAACCCATCAGAAAGATGTTATGCTTTAAATTGTTATTAATTTTAAACAAGGTTTTAGGTCCAAGTTGAACTTAATCTCAAAGTAAACATACATTAATAGATCAAAAAGTATTTAAGGCGATACCTCAAGGTCCATTTTCATACATTTTGTTTCACCTTAATCTGGGTAACTAAACAAGTATTGGCAAGTAAAGAATTTAAATTCACGTCTAGTTAGTGATTAGTTCTCGCAGTTGAAAGAAAAACGTAAAAATAATTAATAATCATGGATATTTCTGCCTTTAAAATTTCGTCATATTAAATTTAGACGTGAATTTAAATTCTTTACTTGCCAATACTTGTTTAGTTACCCAGATTAAAGGTGAAACAAAATGTATGAAAATGGACCTTGAGGTATCGCCTTAATTGTCTCTCATTTTAGAATGACAAATTCCTTAATGACGCGACTGACATTCATGAGATCGCAATCACGCTGTAAGTAGCATGTTACCCAGATTTTGAATTACAAATGACTGGGAAACATCTTTTCCTTATACGGTATTATCGTATTATTTTTCCCTGTCATCCGGTATTGAACTTACAATGAAATCTCCTATCATTCTTTGAGATAGGTTTTCTTCGTATATGAACAATAAAAATAGCCTTTTCCTTGAAAAAGGAGGTACTTGAACGTACAAAGGACTCAAGGATGATGTACGTTTACTCACAAAATCACATGTAATCAACTAAAAATGACTTAAAAATATTGACCAAATCTCGTATTACAAATGATGCACGTACGCCTATGGGCTGAACTAATTTGTACCTTGTATAGTTTATTTACTGAGTTGATATTAGTTTGGGCTATAAAACAATATTGTTATACTACAGTGAAATGGCAAAATCGTTTATAAAATTAACAATTGAAACTATTTTACGAAACAATAAACCGCGAATTTTTGTCATGAACTCATCAAGCTCACTTCGCAATTTCTCGATAAGCAACATTAGCATATCCTGCCACGTCCTGTTATGCAGGAGGACGCTTCCTGCTCTCCTGTTTAATATGCCGTGCTATCCTGCTACATCCGATAAGCACCCATTATGTCTACAATCTTTTACATCTCCCAGTAACTCTTTTTCTTTCGTTTTATAGCTGGTTTTGCATAAGCGTCATGCAGAACGTTGATATATGCTTCCTTAGCCTGTTTTATTAGGTAATCAATAGATACGTGTTAAAAATATAATTTAACTACTATTCTACTACTTAAATTTTTTTTTGTTTTCAAAATCGGCTAATATTTATCATTTTCAGCATACCTAATGAGGATTGTATATTTTTCGCTTTAAATCTCTTCACTGTCAATTAAGATCGTCATTAAGGTCTTTAATCGCGGTCGTGGTGGTAACAATGATGGTCGTAAAAGTTATTGTTAGGAAAACAATTATTCTAATGATTACTGAAGGTCCTGTTGTTCATCGATTTGTTTAATTGAACAACTATTTAGTCACTAGCTTTTGCTCGCGGCTCCGCCCGCGTTATAAAGTTTTTCAAGCTAAAGTTTTCCGTTATAAAAATAGTAGTTTCCCGGGAGCCTATGTTCTTCCCAGGGTCTCAAACTGTCTCCATACCAAATTTCATCTTAATACGTTGGGTAGTTTTTGAGTCTTTTTAAGTGAAACAATCCCGTCATACATCATTGTTGCATAACTTTAACCGTTTACGCAGCGCAGGCAACGGAAGCTCTCAAAACTCATAATTTTCCCCGTTTTTGCAACATGTTTCATTACTGCTCCGCTCCTATTGGTCATAGCGTGATGATATATAGCCTATAGCACTCCAGGAACAAAGGGCTATCCAACACAAAAAGATTTTTTCAGTTCAAACCGGTAGTTCCTGAGATTAGCCATTACTGCTCCGCACCTATTGGTCATAGCGTGATGATATATAGCTTATAGCGGTCCACAAATAAAGGGCTATCCAACACAAAACGAATTTTTTGGTTGAAACTGGTAGTTCCTAAGATTAGCCATTACTGCTCCGCTCCTATTGGTCATAGCGTGATGATATATAACTTTGAGCACTCCACAAACAAAGGACTATTCAACACAAAAATATGTTTTCAGTTCGAATCGGTAGTTCCTGAGATTAGCCATTACTGCTCCGCTCCTATTGGGTATAGCGTGATGATATATAGCCTATAGCACTCCACGAACATAGGGCTATCCAACGCAAAAAGATTTTTTCAGTTTGGACCGGTAGTTCCTGAGATTAGCCATTACTGCCCCGCTCCTATTGGGTATAGCGTGATGATATATAGCCTATAGCACTCCACGAACAAAGGGCTATCCAACGTAAAAAGAATTTTTCGGTTTGGACCGGTAGTTCCTGAGATTAGCGCGTTCAAACAAACAAACAAACAAACAAACAAACAAACTCTTCAGCTTTATATAATAGTATAGAAGTATAGATTGTGACAGCGGAAATATGAGTGCCCATTGAGGTCAAATTGATTCGTTCAATTGATGGTATCTTTTATGTTTTGAAACGATTGCTACACTATTCAAAGAATACATCACGTTTAACATAAATTCTAACAATTTACGGCTAATTTATTCACTGTCAAAAGTTACTATTTTTTCTCAAAGTTTTGAACTCTCACGGTATTCCTTTAGCAACATTTGTGTATTGGAAATTCTTATGGTTTTTACTTTAGTTCTTACGTATGCTTTACAATGAATGAGGAAACTATCAGTTTCATCAAAAATCCATCGCATTTTTGAATGACATGATTTGCTATTGGTAGGATAACCGCCCGGATAGCGACCACCGTACACAACGTGTTAAAACCCGCCATAGTGGCCCACATAAGTGTGTCGCGTTCCGGGATCAGCCAATGTATATCCGGTTCCAACAGGCCGGCATAATTGTGTCGACTGTCGAGGAGTAATCATCTTTCGTCAGTCGACATTAGACCCCACTCCACTTACCATCAGTGGGGTAACTTTCCCGTGCACATATAAAAAAAACTCTCGTTTCGTATTACGTGACGGCACAAAACATCCTTTCTCGGAAAACACTTACTATGTGAATCGTCATTTCATTCATCGTTATCAGTATCGATAATGACGCAAGGTTGCGAATAGGAATAACATTAGCTATCTTCACACGGATTTGAGTCATTGTATCAAGAATTCCCTGCGCATGATTGATTCGCGAGGGGTATTGTGTTATGCGCCTTTTCGTTTCATTGTTTAGTCTGTAAACGACTTGCGGATGCCGCGGACGTGTTTATTGTGCGGAATATTCATTGTTTTATAACTCATAAATCAAATGTGAAGGATTGTGGACTAGCGTGAACGCAGTGATCTCTAGAAATCTCATTAGGTTAACTAAGTGACTATTCTGGCTGTAATTAAAAATTATAGTTTTTAAGTCTGAGAATTAAACTATGGTGAAATAAAGTTTCTAAGTCTGAGGAAACGGTTTATAGGTGCGTAACGATATAGTCTCAATCGAAAATGGTGATGGAATCAGGACAACAAACGGGCCGTTTTTGGCCGCTCTCGCCTCGTCTCTGGAGACGCAGCAACGAGTACTCCAAAGTTGTCTTCGAGCCACGCAGACCGCCCTTATCGCCCATAGAAATACGACGAACGATAGACATGACGCCAGACCTGCTGAGGTCCAGGAGTTTCATCAAAGAAAGACTGGACCATCTGAATCTGGAGGACGGCGTGTCGGATTGTGAGAAGAGGTGGAGTGCGGACCCAAAAAAGCCGCCAATTAAGGAGAAGAAGGAGGAAGTGGTAAAGTTAAGAGCGAAGAGGCAAAGGCAGCCGAGGCCAAACAGTCTGCAGTTGTTACTTTGCCCGTCGAGTTCTGGTCATTATAGTAGTAACACGTGGAGGTATACCAGAGTCAGATCCAAAAGGTACGTAAGGTTTGTGAGAATTTTGTTATTTATTTTACGTTTAAATTATTTCGTAATAAATACGTGAAGATCTTGCGTGGGTTGTTTGTAAACGTTTATCAATTGAATTGTTATTACAAAATACAACAGTGTGAGGTAAACATATTTGCATAAACCATATTTGTTAATAGGTGTGTTACGGACTAAAAGATTTACAAGATAATCAAATACGACAAAATATTCAAGACAAAGGTTAGATTTAAAAAGGTAATTATTGTTATAAATAATAATAATATCAGCCCTGTATTATATACTTGCCCACTGCTGAGCACGGGCCTCCTCTACTACTGAGAGGGATTAGGCCTTAGTCCACCACGCTGGCCTAGTGCGGATTGGTAGACTTCATACACCTTCGAAATTCCTATAGAGAACTTCTCAGATGTGCAGGTTTCCTCACGATGTTTCCCTTCACCGTTAAAGCAATCGATATATTCACAAAGAATACACACATGATTTTTTTTAGAAAAGTCAGAGGTGTGTGCCCTTGGGATTTGAACCTGCGGACATTCGTCTTGGCAGTCCGTTCCACACCCAACTAGGCTATCGTCGCTTTTTTTTTTTTTTTTATTTGTTATAAATAAACCGCGAAAAATAATTCTACTTTAGAAATAGAAAAATCCTAGAGTGTTTCATCAAAGCATTTAATATAGAGCCGATTACCTTACTAGATTACTAAGTTCAAACTATCAAAACAACGGACAAGTTTGATCGTAAGTGGGCACTTTTACTCGGGTTCCCTGTAATTTGCCCCATTCAGAGCGTCGTCAGGCGGAGGTCCGTCTGACTTGTACGTTTTATAATTTGTTAAAGTACTTTGTTAGACATGAATGTTGCTTAAAACTGTATTATTGGTTTTTAGAGAATACTTGCTCTATTATATCGTAACGTGTATTTTATTTGAGATCTTCGATCTTGGTACAAACGTTGAGACTTAAGCCACGTCTTGGAGTCCAGTTTATCACGCTCAAGTGAACGAGTAATGACTTCGTTGTGGAATCAAAGACTAGGATGCCTCTTTGTAACTGATATATTCTATATTTAGCATTTTTAGCATCTATTTATTTGATAATTAACTCAAAACTAAGTATAGTATTTAGTACTTATAACAAAAATTTGACTTATTTACTAAAAGACAACATTTTTAATCGTATTGGTTAACAAATTAGTAAAAGAGCAAGACATAATAATATAGCTAGCGGAATGCAACGATTGTGAATATCCGTCCGATCCTAAGCAAAATTCAAGTAAAAGTGTACCTATCGCCGACGCGTATCAGTTTCGCGCCCTTTTTCATTCTTTTTTTATTAACCTTATAAACACACGTTCTGATGACGTTGCAATGGACATTGCTTAACATTGAATTTCTTAACATTTTCGCTTATAACTTTTTTATTTATAGTTCTACGACAAAAGTTACTGGACCAAAGTTGTAGAGAATTTAATTTGCAACAAAAAATGTTTATAATTTTTTTTTTGTCAGATAAATAGTTTAAGAGATACATCGTAAAAACCATTTCAACCCCTATTTTCAATATGGCGCCCGGGGGACAAGGGTGGCGACCCCACAAACTTGGTTTTAGCTTTACACTGACGCCCCCTACAATTCAAAAAAATAAAATTGCGTCCTCTAAAAAACGCAAGGTAAGGCCTAAAAAATGTAACATTTCAATGGACTAATAAGAATCGAGATTGCATGCTCCACCACTAGCACACAAATACTGCCTGTTCCAAATACAAATTCGGTGAACTATTCGGTTAGCATTCGAAATTTGAAATGTCACTGTTAGAACACTACGTAATTCGTTCCGTTCCACGCAGCGGTCGGCCACCGCACAACCGCGCGGATAAACTTAGTTTTATAAACTGTTTGCGTGCGGTTTGACACGTGCTCAGTCTGTTTATTGAAGTGATCATTTGTAAATTCTGAAATGTTAATTATGATTCTGGTAATTGTCTTTCGCGTATCGTTTGATGACGTATTTACGTTGACGTACTGTGATGTATTTCTCATTAGTTCCAGTAGTCATTTAACGCTTTACACAAAAACTTTGCGTAATTTGTATATAATTAAATGACTTGTACGTTCGCTTTATTCATTGAATCACATAATACAAATAAATAAATACAAATCGGGTCAGGTGAGAGGCATCGATTTACCGTTTCCATTGATATGTAGGTACTTCCTTAAAGAAAATCGCATTTTTGTAAATTTAAAAAGTATTTAAATATATGAGAGCTCTAAAAATCTGTCACTCAATTTCCAATGCTTTGTTTTGTGCAATACTTTCTTTACGCATCTGCAGAAAGACCTAGGATTGTCTAGCTTTATTAATTCAATGTTAGGCCATGTTATATTTATTTAAGCAAAACATTAATAAAGTGACCTCTTTGAGTAATATACTAACTTATCACTAGATCTTAGGTTCCATATAATAAGTGCTTAGAATTTGGCAAAATAAAAAACACGACACGCCTCCGTGTCGGTTTATTAGGATTGGTTGAGAGGCTAACACGTGACTGTCGCATTGGTCTCTCGACCAATCACAAACATCGAATTTAAATGACATCGATTTTTGAATCGCGCTTTTGCGACATTCTAAGGAAGCAATTCATTACCAATTAGGGTTCAACTAATTCCCATCCACTAGGCTCTAAGTGCCTAGGCATAATTGCATATTTAAAAAAGCACGAGTTGAAAACGTCCTCCCTTTTTGGAAGTCGGTTAAAAATGTACATAAACAAACCGTTGAGGTTGTTTACTTCATATCGCCCACATTACGCTTTCACAACGCGTTCGCTAACGTATCGATAATTATAGCACGCAACGCTCGCTACTCAAGCGATTAATTGCCACATATTTGCTCGTAATTTTTGCTCTCATTCATGAGATCTCACGCTGGGTTTGACTTATTTACTGCGAATTGTGTCATATTTATTCTTGAGTGAGAGTTAACGAAACGTAAATTATGTTTGCTTGGGTTGTAGAAAGTGAATACGTGAGAAAACATGTTGGCTGAAAGTAAAATTATACTTGATTGTGTTTAAATTGCTAGTAGTTAAATTAAAAACAAAATGTATTTTGGAGCTTTACATTTCGATAAATAAAATCTAGGGTATCCTTAATCCTTTTTCACCTATAATTTTATACCATTAAAATAAGATATTGCTTTGCTCAAGCCTATATGAAATATCGTAGCATGCAGCATTTGTTAATATTTGTTTAATTAAATGTAATATGTGTGTTAGATTAGGAAAGCGAATGAAATAAACGCCCTTTACACTGTCTAGAAAATTGTCTTCCCCGTTGTACACTTTTCGCTTTTTACTCGAGCGCAGCCATTTTGCGGTCATTTTATTTTAACGCGCTAATCAACACAGGAAGCAAAAACATTCAGCCTACATGTAATTATGATTTTTTCATCAATTTGCATAGTAGGCATATGAATTACTATCTAAATTGTACTTTTAGAGATCCATTCAAATACGAACAAATCAAACCATGTTTACACAACCGATTGATAAATAATTCAATAGTTGTTCAACTTCAACTTTTCGAATTTACAAATACATTTTGGAAATTGTTTATGTCACATATAAAAGTAACAGTGGTGTCACGATCGTGCCCAATACGCGTTTCCGAACGTTTCATAATTCTGTACGGAGTTGTGGCCGTGGGCTGTGTGTGGGCGGAATGCCCGGCCCCGCACTTCGATAAGGGCTTGGTGAGACGTTGCTTTTGCTTTGCGGACTCGCCGGGATAAAGCTACCAACCGACACTACGCCATTAGAATCTCTCCCTAATAGCGAAAGTTGCGGAGTACGCAAGTGCAACCGCAATCCTCGCAGGAGTCGGCACTTGGGCAGAGCCTCTCACCATCCAAGATATGAGACCTTAGTAAAGCTTAGTGTGATAACGCGATTTAACACGAGAAGGGCTTATCACACTCTTTTATTCCGAGGGTTTGCGAATTTCGCACAATATATGCTGCATTGTCAATTCCTATGATTTATGTGACAAAATTTCTTCAATTATATAATCTGGCATACTTATGTCACTTTTCCTCTTAAACATGCAAGAATAAACTACGAAGATGGCAATATAAATCTTACTGTCTGTACACGCATAAGTATGTTAGTAAAAACAGGTCAGTTAATGGTAGTAACAGCAGTTTCTGAGAAAGTTCAAACGCAATGACTCGCGCGTACTTTGCGTCGGTGTGTACTGAACCATAATTCTTAATACTTTTGTTTATCTGCCATTCCACCTCTTTGGTCCCTGCCCTTCATTCTGCAACCGCTTTTATCGTTTATTAAAGTAAATCACAATTGTATGCAAATTTAATATTACGATTGTGTAACATTGCGTGTCTACGTATTTATATATTAAATTATATATGATAGTCTTATCTTATTCATTGTATAGTGCGAAAGTTTGTGCAAAATGTTTGGGTTTGTATGTTTGTAAGAAGTAAACGCAGAAACACCTAAACGGATTTGGATGGGAATTGGCAGGTGGGTAGACCATGTCCTGAATTACAACACAGGCAACTTTTTATCCCGATAATTTGGTCCAATGGAAAATCATGTTTTTTAATCCGATTTTTTCAATAGATGGCGTTGGTATCGTACAATGTAACTTTGGCGGGGAAGGCTTCCTACGCGGACGAAGCCGCAAATAACGCCTAGTGTATGATATGGCGATAGACTCGCCCCCTATCATGGAATTGAATACACATCATCGGGGTTATAAAAGAACTGACGAAAATAGCAACATTAAAATATAAATACAAAGTAATTATCTACACATTTAGTTTTGACTAGTCCCTACAAAAAAAACACTTCTCCAGTATTGTACTATCCACAATGTTACTCTTCTACCTATCTCTTCAACAATAAAAGTTATTGTGTATATTTAATTGTAAAATTCATTAGCGTTGTATTGGCGCGTTCATTAATGGGAATTTTATTGATGAACTAATTTGTTGAAATATGATAATTTGTCACATTTATAGGTTTGATCATTAGTTCCATTCACTGTTATGTTAATCGTGCCTATATTTTGACGGTTACGTCCATGGTTACAACACTCTACGGGTTGTTAGAGCGTTGTGGGTGCGAGTTGAAATGTATTAATGGTTCCGTGTTATTAAGGTTTATTTGTATACTAGCTTTTGCCCGCGGTTCAGTCCGTGTCAATTTTTTTTTTTGCGGGACAATAGCAGCCTATGGCCTTCAGGAATTATTTAGCTTCTTATTAGTCAAAGAATTTTGAAAATCGGTTCAGTAGTTTTAGAGATTAGCCCCCACAAAACACATAAACTTTTCTCTTTATAATATTAGTGCATATCAGTGGCGAAAGGTGAAATTTGCGTAAAGCGAACCCGAAATAACATACAGATACTAATATGTATAAATGCGGTTTGTAAATTAATATAATAATGAGATTTTACAGAAATTACGAATAGGGAAGGCGGCTGGAATCGGTTTTAAATGACCCTTCGAATCTGGTACACATCCAATAGCAATATTTAAGTATCCCTCGGTGGAAAATGTATATTACAATTACTTTTACCTTTTGTACCACTTTTATCACACTATTAGCACAAACAGCATGAAGGGCCGTACCTTTGTGACAATTTCTCTAACATAGTAAACTTTCACAGGCATTAATACTTACCGCAGACGCGGCCATTCATATTTAAACAAACAATAAATATTTCCTCTAGGAACAGAGACGGCCTTAGGGGAACGCGAACTGGATAACCGCCCGGGACCTCTCTCGGTGCCCAAAAGGACCTATTATTTACGATGTTACCGACGAAACTGTTAAAACCGAGGAACTTTTTTACGCACCGTCCGAAGCCTCGCGCTGTTTTTTCTTTTTTCTATCGGCCGAGGCCTCGCGTCTTTTAGAGCCGCCAATGTGTACAAAGATCTATGGACCGTGTTAAACGGTTTTACCGCACCATTGCGTTACCCTAAAACTCAATGTAATCAATAACCCGTTGACCATAGATAATAAAACTAATGTCACGCGTAATCTCTGGGCGGGTAAGCGTGGGCGCTGATTGGTCGTGACAGATTTCATAATTCTAATTAAAGAACAACGTGTTCGGCGTATTTGTAATCTGTGGAATTTGATGGATGATTTATGATTGGTTTTTATGGGGTTATTGTATAGTGACCGCAGTGCACCTGATGGTATGTCAAGGGGTTCCAAAGCCCATCTATTGACGAGTGTCTGCCTCGGTGGCGTAGTTGTAAGTTTACACGGTACAAGTACGACTGCCGCGCTGAGGTCCGGTGTTCGAATCCCGGGTCGGACCAACATATTTGTGACTTGGTTTTTCCATCTTAAAAATTACTCAGTCGCAGCTCGGAGTCGGGAAGTTGGCGGTGTGATACCCCCGTGCCTCGGAAAGCACGTAAAGCCGTTGGTCCTGCGCCTGATCTCTCTCCGGTCATGTCGGTTTGCCGTCTCACCGAACTATGAGAGTGAAGGAACAGAGAGTGCACCCGTGTATTGCGCACACACTTGTGCACTATATTATCTCCTGCGTACCTGGCTGATCTCCGTTGAGATTTGCCGCCGTGGCCGAAATTTGGCTAGAAGGGATTCATTCATTCATTGACGAGTGTAACAGCACACCACATGCAAAGCAAAGGCAGCCATGTGTTAAGCCAAGCCACCATGCCACGAAGGTTGAATGCCGTAATTGTCAATCTAGCCAGCCAGAAGTATCATCGTTGGCTATGGTCCGGTTGATTGTTTGTGACAAGACGTCCAATTGTTAAATCTATGAATATAAGTACCCGAGGCTTTATTTCAGGGGATATTCAATTGTGTGCACTTGTATAAAGCGAAACGCTGTCCATCTAATCACTACATAGTATAAAACAAAGTCGCTTTCTCTGTCCCTGTGTGTGCTTAAATCTTTAAAACTACGCAACGGATATTGATGCGGTTTTTTTTAATAGATAGAGTGATTCAAGAGGAAAGTTTATATGTATAATAACATCCATTAAATAGTGGCGAAATAATGTTATTTTGTTATGTTATACCCGTGCGAAAGCCAGAGCGGGCCGCTATGTTTTTATATACAACGTTCATAGTTTTTCTGTAGTGTATTTAGTATCAGCATTGCACCCGTGCGAATAAAGTATAATTAAGTCGTTGGAATTTATATTTCATTTTTCTGTTTTGACACGATTATCCCTCAAGCGGTGTGTCCGAAACCATTGACTTGGGATTTGATAATGAGAAGCTGAATTAGGAACGCGGCACTCTAATTCGTGCAGTATAGTTTGGGATCTGGCTGAAATTTAAAACTGTTTGAAGAGTAATATAGCTAAATTAACCTAGGGCTTATAATTTAAGTCAGATTTGATTATGGTATTAACTTTATGCTTAATATTTTAAAATTATGTGGAGGATTGGTAACTAAATTAAAACAGGTATTTTAATTTGCGCTCATTTTATTTTATTAATTGAACAAGAAATAATGTAATAAAGATTTAGCGCTGATTTATCTACATTATAATAACACTCGTTTCTTTTGTTTGAAAGTCTAAATGACAGTTATGAACTTGCTATACATTATAATATTATATATTGTCCCACCTGATTATATATTGTCCCACTGTTAGATACTGGCCTCTCCCACTTCTGAGAGGGATTAGGCCTTGTCCACCACGCTGGCCTAGTGCGGACTGACAGACTTCGCATATCCTCAAGGCTTAAAGTCCTCTTCTCCTTTATGCAGGTTTTCTTCAGCGTTAAAGCAAGCGATAATGAAAGAATACACACATAACTTCAGAAAAGTCATGAGGTGTGTGCTCTTGAGTTTTGAACCTGCGGCCATTAGTCTCAGCAGTCCGTTCCACTCCCAACTATGCTATCGCCGCGTAATGAATTTGGTATATATTTAATATGCAGTTCAATTACTATAGTCTAATAAAACTTATTGACTAAAAGAACTAGTTAAAATATCATCCGTAAATAACTATAATGATAATGATTTAGAATGACGTAATGTTTTAATTTTAGCGCGGACTCGAGCAGTCATCCTTGAATAGGTAATCTTGATACGAGAATCCTGTATGTATTGAATACGAAAACTGCAACAAACTCTTAAATATTCAAATAACAATTCAGGTCTATTAGGCTTGGTTTACACCACAAGATAATAATGGCAAAGGGCCCTTAAACCCGATTCCTGTTGTATTCCCCTTTTGTAGAACTAGCTTTGTAAAGGAGTTCTCCAGGATAAATGTCCCGGTATATATTTTTCCGGGATAGGAAGTATACCCTATAACCTTCCCAGGGTCTTAAACTATCTCCATACCAAATTTCATAAAAATCCGTTCAGTAGATTTTGAGAAAATCGATAAAATACTGACAGACAGAAAAGGGGGTATTGTTTTATAATATGTATAGATTTGTGTAGAATCTAATTATCATTAGAACGATTTGCAGACTGCAATTTATGCATATTAAATCTATATGTTTTGTTGGGTTCTCTTTCGGAAAACTACCTTCACCACTGCAGAATAAATGGCTTTAAACGATAGACCTATCTATTATTTCACTAGTTATTTGATCAGTACGAGCGCGCTATTGATGGCCGTTTTGACAGATTACAATAGTGAGGTGAAATATCATTTCATTATCGATAAAAATACAATGAAATGTAAGTCGCATCTCTAATTCTTTGGATATATAACTATTATTGCAAGGTTTTGTTTCTATTTAAATGATTGTCACTGCTCCCCTCAAACTACCTAACATAACAACGGGATGTAGGTATGGTACACCTTTGGTTACTAAAAGGGGGGAAAAGCATAACGCATTCAAATAACCTAATAAAAATGTTTATACACATGCGTTTTATACGTGTATAGTAGGGTTGTCACTTATGGCATGTTTCATGTGTATGATCGTTTCAACAGACGATCCTAATCCCAACATATACGTTATTTTTCAGTAGAGTTGCGCTTATGGCAAATTTCAACAAACGAACCTAATCCCTAACTTCTTAATGGTAAAACTAAATAAATCAGTGTTATTTGTATGTATAGCAAACTACATATAATATTCTTATCATATGTTTTCTATCCAAAGGGTAACTCGTTTTATTGAAATCCACCGTTAACCGATAACTTAAAACGTCCCAGTTTGGGCGGTCGTGACAGCCCTATTGTAGCAACGAGTGCGCGTGTGAAACGTGCCCCCCAGTCGCCATTGTTACGTCGGCATCGTTTATTGTTTACGTGAGCCGAATGGCCATTGTCCGCCGATGACACCTGATAACGTTACTGTGCCGATATTTGCAATCAATAGATTGGCCGGTGTGAATAGACGAATTTGTGTAGACTAGGTGTTACTCGCGGCTTCGCCCTGATAACTCCTGGTATAAAAGACCCATTGCTCACTATTTCAGACCGACTGCGCACTACTCTGGAATAATTAGAATAGCGAAAGAAATGAATCGTCTTTGAATCTGATAATTTTATTTATCAAAAGTAATAAAAAAAATGTTTATAAGCGAATTAATAAAGTAGAATTAGTGTGTACTTTCGACACCATGTACTTTATTTCTTCATATACCAATGTACTTGACCGGCCTAAAGAAAGGTGGCAACCCTACATGTAAGTGACCCATAGTGCCGCGCGCAAGTACCTAGTAAATGTGACTTATTTATTTACTTATATACTAAGTGACCCATTGCTAATAAGATTTCCGATGTACGGAATAAATTTTCCTCGAATAATGCACTTTTTTTATTTGACCGCAACAGAAATACCGCGTGAGAATTGGTCGTCTGTTCCCCGAAGTCGATACCAATTGGTTACGTCATACGTTGTTTATTCGTATTATTTTACTAACACGTGGTAGGCAAAGGAATATTATTTTAGGGTTTAATAATATAAAGATGAATGTACATTTTTTTTGGTTTATTTTCGCGGAATGCATTTAAATTATGTTTTAGAACGCAAATACTATCTTTGACTATCAAATCTATATAATATATATAAATCTGAGGAATTCGTTTGTTTGTACACGCTAATAGGAGGAACTACTAAATGGATTTTGAATTTTTTTCACTAATAAGAAGTTACATTACTCCTGAGTGCTATAGGCTATATTTTTATCCCGGAAAAAGTTTTTAAATGAGCTAAATACTGTATATCCCGTAAAAGTACTCCAACTATTTATTTACATATAGCATTCATACGTTTGCTTAGTATTTATACGAACCATTCTCAATGACCTACGTCAAATATTGTTCGTAGTATTACGGTGACATCACGCTGCGTGCCCCGAGCGGTAGACAGCGCAATTAACGCGCGACCATTCACATAATTAATTATTTATTATAATTGCAACGAAGTATGCTAATCTTATGGCTAAGTATATGCCATGATTCATCACTTCATAGTGCTTTATAATAGAGCCGTTAGTGAGCGGTCAAATATAATTCGTCGGTTGGAAGGCTTATTGACTAAACGACATGTTTTTATTCACATCCATGTTTACACTTAGACTCGAGTTCTTATATCATGAGCGCCACATAACCATAAGCTGTTAATATTGACCATACTAAAGTTGAATGGATTGCAGTTCAATTCAGTTGAACACGGTGAATGTTCGGAACGCCAAATCTAGTACGTAGGAAATATATGTATATCGATGAGATTTATAGACTGTCAGTGACTTAGTCGACTAAGATTTAGAAAGGAAGTCGCTACATATATTTATTTGTTTCTTATCGTCTGTATACCCTATTTACACACGAGTATAATGTAAAAGAACAATTAATAAATAAACAAATTATCTGTAAACGCCATATCTTATCATAATGAAACACCATCTTGAACTTTCTATTGCAAAATACAGTATGTCAATGGCATTGCACTTCGCTCTTCATTCATGTAACCTTTATAAGATTACATGAATGAATGAATATTCCTAATTTAAACCACCATAGCATAAACTCTTTCATTTATAACGTTTAATAACAGTATAAACATTTCTTCGGATAAATTACGCTCCATTTTCAAAACACGTTATTTTATCACGTTCTATATTTAATAAAAGGATGAGGGTAATCCACGAAGGATTTTATCAGTACGCTACTTTCGTTTATTTATATTTACATAGGATAGGGCTTTTTAAATTTTGGCGGTAAAATTCATTTAAATATTGATATAATATAGTCTTGAATAGTGTATTTATGAATAACATTGCCATTTTGATTGCCGGTCATCGACGATTTATTTCCTTTTTGAATTGACAGGGACCGGAAGAAACCGAATTGTTCGCGTCTTTCAATAAAGCATTTGAAATCAAGATTAATATTAGTAACGCAAAATACACCACAAAACCAATTTTAATAAGTTTGCTCTGCAAGGAAACGTGAAACTAAGGTGCATAAAGTTTTCTATGATGACATAACACTTTTGTTTACCATGGCCCTAAAATTAGGCCTCGTGTACACTGTAACAGACAACATGCATGTCACATATTTGACAATAGCCTTGATAACCTTGACTTTGATTACGGTGTTTGTGTTTAAGCCTAATCAACAAAACTATAGACAATATATGTCACTTAATATCAGTGGAAAAATAATTTAAGATCACAAGATTTCAGAATTTAGATGCTATATTGATAATGAAACGCAATGTTATATTTGATTTAATTTGTGTGATAATTGTTTAAAAATAAAAAAATAAGACAGATAAAAAATTATTTTAACTGTCAATTTACTCACTACATTACGGCCCCACCTGATTGAAAAAGACCTGGTGAGGATCAGGCAGCATTTTAGTCGAGAATCAATAAGACCTTATGTGTAACCTTCGCGTGCTAACTGGGCGACAGGGGGCCATATCATTTGGGGATTTTAATGGGGACAAGGTAAAGTGATAGATTGGCCCAAATTGCAGGCGCGTTATTCTGTTCACATAATTTTTTGTGTATTACATTTTAGGTGTAATAAGTGCCCTATATCGTTTTCTAACAGGTTCCCTTAAACATGACAATAAATAGATACTAAATGATGTTCGCAGCTACGCATGCGTGAACCTCCTGACATGTCTCATTAAGTATTTCGAAGGATAAAAATTAATCCAGGAAAAGGTCTATCTATAAGCGAAATTTCATCCCATTTCGCCTCAGCAATCGGCGTATAAAACATCCTCCAAAAGTCACAATGTTTTATTCATATCAGTAAAATATCCCGAACCAACACGTTCCCCACAAAATAAGAGATCAACAAAAGCACTAACAATGTCCGTTGTTTAAACCACATTATAAAAGCGATGCAGCGCTGAATATTCATGTCCATCGTTCAATATTCCGCCGGTAATTGAGAGCGTTTTTATTAACGCCCGTGACGTCATCACACGCCAATCTGTGCACGGGAAATTGACACATCAGTTTTGGAGTTTTTTTTATGTCGTACTACGGAGCAGGTTACTGGGATATAGTTAGAAAATAGCGCTTTTTAGATTCAACCATTACTTACAGCTGATTTCAATAACGATCCCAATCTAAATCTTCAATCCGATTCCGAGAATGCACCCATCAAAATGACTCATTTGTGCATGTCAAATAATACTTCGTTCTGATTGGTCCATTTTTATGATAGATAAAAATAAGCTATTAGGATCGTTTATTGTAAATAACGGTTTGTTGTGAAGGAATAGGGATCATTTAATTTAGTGTTAAATGGTTTGTGTATTAATAGTTTAACAGTTCCATTAATTTGTAAGCCGGCATGATTGTGTCGAATGAAATGAGATAGCCATCTGTTGTCATTCGTTACTTTATCTGGACGGCATCGTGCTTATCACCAAGTGCAATGCGGTCACTTTCCCGTATGAGGAATAAAAATTAAAAAATAAAACTAAGTATGTTCATAATTCTTTTAAGAAGACTCAGTTTATCGCAGCTGTGTCAATGATTACTCTTCTGGATGTTTATGGCAGTCACCTCAATCCACTTTCGTTTGCCTACGTTTTATAAAAAAAAAAAAAACTTTATTTCATTGTTTAATTAATTTTAATAATACTCTTTTCTATGATTAACTTAATTATTTCCAACCATTCTTTTATGTTACCCACTTATGCTATTCATTAGTCGGGTCTTGTGTACGTTTAATAATCTAGGACATTCGTAACATCCGTTTTGAAACAATCCAAAGGGTCCTAAAGGTCAGACCAGTAACACATGACTCACTTGATCTTTAGCGCAGGTCGCAGATGTTGATTTGTAACTTTGAACCTTACGATATTTGACCTTAGGGTGTATTCGGGAGAGCAATATAGGTTTTTGCTGCATTTAGTGAGCTAAGGCAATCTTACTAAAATCATAGATGCGAAATTTTGTGAAGTTGCATCGATGTTTGTTAGAAGTAAATGCAGAAACCTCTGAACTGATTTGGATGAAATTTGGCACATGGATAGATCATCTCCTTAATTAACACATAGGCCAATTTTTATCCCGGAAAGTCCACAGTGAAGCATTTAATCTCGCTAGCAACAAATAATATTCTATGTATATTCTATTTTTTATTGCTTTGAATGACGAGACGAGCTTGCCGTTCGCCTGATGGTAAGCGATACGACCGCCCATAAACAGTAGAAACACCTTCCAACACCTTGAGTTATCAAATATTTCGCTAGCAACAAATAATATTCTATGTATATTTTATTATTTTATTCTTTGAATTACGAGATGAGCTTGCCGTTCGCCTGATGTTAAGCGATACGACGGCCCATAAACAGTAGAAACACCATCCAACACCTTGAATTATATTACAGTATTGTTTGATATTCCACTGCGCTCGACATCCTGAGACATGAGATGTTAAGTCTTATTATATCCACTAAGTATACCTGCTACAATATGATACAAGTTATTTAATAAAAGCTTATGTTAAACTACCTAAGTATAACAATTATCATTTTGACTAAAACATAGACTCTGTTTCGTTTAACCCGTTATATTCAGGTTAAACTATAACTGGGCCATCGCGACACAGCATCACTCATAGTTATAACATCGATATAAATCACAGTTGTTGCATGATAAGCTAAATGTGACGAGATAAATCTGTGTACAGCGCGAAACATAAAATAGGAGAGATAATGTTTAGGCGTACGTCATTGTATCAAAACGATTTTACGAAAGTAAATAACAACGAGTTAAAGGCTAATTAGCTTAAGCGACATTTTTTAGCGATTCTAAGTTTCATACATGATAAATCCGTATTCCGCATCCGCATTTCATACATAAATACTAAGTTTCATATAAAAGATGGCGCCTGATAAATCCGCTTTCGTGGTCATTAATTAGTCTTAAATCTGGCTAGTGTTTCGTTGTAAAGGTCCGTACGGGTAGATGACATCGCAGTCTATTTCCAAGCAGTATTGTGCATTGTGTGCCTTGGACATTATAGCCAGTTTAAGTACTGAACATAATGAAACTGTATTGAGTACTTAGGATAACGCAATGATTGCAAACTGCTGCTTTTCCTGTAGGATATATTTTATATCCGCCTGGACACCGTACACAAGGTGTTGAAACCCGCCATAGCGGCCCACGGAAGTGTGTCGCGTTCCGGGATCAGCCTGTGTATAACCAGTTCCAACAGGCCGGCATAATTGTGTCGACTGCCGAGGGGTAATCATCTCTCGTCAGTCGACATTCTATTGGACACCACTCCACTTACCATCAGGTGCAGTGGAGTCACTGACATGCACGTAAAAATACAACTCTATTTTGCACATAGACTTCGCTAACCATTGTCATTCAATTGCAAAATATAATAGAATTGTAATCTCCTATTATACTTGTAACACGGTTGTCGCACCGGCTTGCATCATTCCACTAACATGAAGATAAAATCGCCATTGTTATGTTTACTTCGTGTCGTACGTGTTTTGTGATCGATGCAAATTGCCATTGTTTTTCGTTTGCAAATTATTTTCGATGGAGGTCTGTTGGTGTTGCTGTAAAAGGAGGGGAATGGGGTAAGTTCATGTTGAATATTACTATTTGACAGATACATCTGGCGAGGCCAAAGACACTATATAGTTAGTTATAGACTGGATATCGGGACCAAATTGGGCTCCATGAGTCATTGTCATATTTGAAATATCCATATGATAAGATATCATATAACAAAATAAACATATTTACAGAAAATATGCTACAATGCGTATTAAAAATGTGCATATCATATGGAAAAAATATGAAGTATTTTGCATTGGTGTTTTGCTATTTCACGGTAGATCACATAAGCGTAAAATTGTTGTATGACAATCTTCTCAATGTCCGCTCTATAATCTTAGAACTCTTTGGTCGATAGAATCAATTGTCTATGTCAGTTTTCGAACCATAAAATATCTATGGAAAAAGCATTATTAATGACGAGGCTGTATGGGCTAGAACCCTTTGCCTTCCCAATAATAAAGGGAAAATCAAAATAAAAAATATATCTTTGGAAAATATTTTGATCCATTGTTCCGTAGCGTCTAAGGATCAACCGACAAATATTTTCGCTTTATTACTACAGACTATAGTGAGGATAAATTGAATTTCGATTTTGACGATAAGTCCGACCTTCAAAAGGTTACTGATGCTAACATTGTTTATTTGCATATAATGTACGCGATAATAATCATTTTTGTCATGCATTTTGTTTTAACGTTCAGTTATTTATGTAAATCGAAATAGGAATGTACATTGCTAGCGTAAAAAAATTACATATTCATGTCGATTAATAATATTTTAATTGAATTATTACTTATAATTACACAGGCATTTATACTACTCAGTAAAAAATATTTTTATTTCGAATATATATTAAATATGATACAGGCCCCTAGTTTGTACATCACCGTTAAAGAAAATGATGTACCTATAATTTGGATAAATAATATACATATTAATAACTCCACGACAATATTTATATATTGTAACTTTAACTTTTCGGACGACCAACACCTCAGTCCCCTGGAACCATGAAGGTTGTTTACGAAATGTCGGAAAAAAAAAATTTATAAAAACCGCGGTAAAATACGTAAAATAATTTTATTTCAATTCCTAAAAATCGCGTAAACATAAGAAATCAGTATTTATTTTGTTTTCTACGTTGTCTTTTACTATTGGATCAGCTCTAGCTTCAAACATTTTACGTTCGCAGGAAATTCAAATACATAAAACAGTTTTAATACCTCACACATCAGTTTCCCGCCAATATTTAACCGCGTTAATATTATCTGACGTATTTTTGTATTTGCACAGAGTTCGTCGAACTGTATTATGTAGTAACATGTCGGTTTATTTGTTGATAATTATAATAATTATGTATGTTTAAATAATAAATGTTATCGTTCGAGATAATTGTGACTTCGACCGTAAAACTTGCGGGTTGGTGCCGAAATAAATGATTATTATTTTTAAGTATTTTTTGGTGTTTTTGGTAAGAGGATGTCTTGTTCTTATTATAAATGCTTTTGCTTGCGGGAAAGACTTGTTACAAGTTTCGCTATATATTTTCCGGGTTCGAAAATAGCCTTTTTCCTTCCAAGGGTCTTAAATTATCTCAAATCTAAAGTAAGATCTCTGTGAGATCCCACTTTCTTATTCCTTAGGCATCAAATTCACGCAGACTCTAAGTGTCTCGTCATTAGACTATGTGAAACCCGCTTGGTTTAAAAACTAAAGATGAGTTTTATTTTTATACAAGCAAACAGGCAACTTAAAATACAGGGCCCTTATTCTGTATGATAGTGTAAACGCGTAACGCGGCCGTGTCATGTTATCTTCGAGAAATGTGCGTGGAATGGTATTCTGTAAGCCAAATTTCTATAGTCCTAAACATGATGCGTTGTGTTACGTTCTTGTTACACACTGTCAAAATAACGTGCGGGATAGAGAATAAGGCCCCAGGTAGCACATAATATGACACGCCACCTACATATATAATGTATCTCCTAGCGCCAAAAAATTCGAAAGACCTATGCGTACGTTAATACATTCCTTGTATTAATATTGGTGCTAGCTTTAAACATCATAAATTGATATTAGCAGTGAACAGTAATAGTGCGTGATAATAAAACGCCACTGAACAAAATTTCTTTTAGCTATGATATATTTTCAATGTTTTCGTAACAAAGGAAGAGACTTTTTAATCCTGCAATCTTAAAGTCAGCAAGCAATGCAACAGCTAACCCATTAGACCGTGGTACTACCTCGATTGCGCAAGATGGACCCATTCAGGCCATACTCAAATTTACCTATACCACGTAAATGACACAATAATGGTTTTCACAAACTATATTGTTAATAGCTGAAGTAAATTTGCACCGTTATCATATATTCCGTCGATAAATATCGTTAGTTTTGGCACTATGAGAGATTTACGCGCGTTGTGTACAATCTATTTTGGTTCACTATTGGCCCGCATTCAGGCAATTTGGTGTAGTTCATATTTTACACAGGCAACACTTTATTTAGTATTCGGAAGGGAGATACAATATATAAGGCACGATGACAAACAGAATTGGTCTGAAATGTAAACAATTTACGCACTGGTACGCAAGTAGCTTTACATTTATTTTTAAAGTAGCATAAGTAATTCATAATCGTACTATTATTAATTGATTATAAGGCACTGTTGAACGTACTTCAACTCCTGCATAGTCTTCACTATAAATAAGACATGTACCTTTTTTCTAATAAACATTTATTTTTGTTAAACATATGTAAATACAGTTCTTGATATTTTATGGAAAGTAGTGCGCTATGTTTTGCAACTAGAGCGTACAAAATATAAAGTCTTACTTATAAAACAATTTTAACGTTAAGAGGTGCTTAAGAATTGCGTAAATAGTTGTCAAAAACATCTCCGGTTCCTAGTTTAAACCTTATTAAGAGGCAAGATGGCGGGTTTTCATAATACAATGGCATACTTTAAAACAAAGTCCGATGACACTCTCGTTTCATATTTGTGAATGAATTTCAAGTGACGTCAGCCTCCAAAAACTGCCAATGGCGCCTCAGATCTCCCATTCGGAGTTACTCCACCTACAATATGTGAATCGAGGCGAAATGTGGGCAGTCTACGGCATTCAAACCCACTGCTTCAATCGTTTAGTGATGCATATGCGATTTATATTCATACTCGCTACAAGATCATATCTGTTTCCTGTTTTCGCTATTGTTAAGTACAGACGACGTTCTTAACGGCAGATTTATTTGGTTTTCTGACCTATAAGTTCAATGGATGACGAAAACTGTTCAGAATTGCAATGGGCATGCCGCTTGGGTTATTCAAGACGGCTACAAACAATATACCTAACCTATCTATACATATTATAAACATGCCGTTCGGGTTATTCAAGACGGCTACAAACGAAATATCTATCTATACATATTGTAAATAAAGTACCCAAAAGCTGTCTTTTTGTATGCGATCGATTTTCTCAAAATCTACTGAAAGGATTTTTGTACGGTTTTTACTAAAAGTTAGGGCAATTCTTAAGGAAGGTTTAAGATAATAGTATATTATGATCTTATGTAAATTGACTGAAATATAACGATTACTGTCGAAGAGGTCGCACGGTTGTAAAAAATGTCATGAGTCGGGATTTACGCGGGAGAACTTTGTGATATACTCATTTCCATACGACCGAAGCCGCGGGCACAGCTATAGTGAATTAACTTTAACCATGATGAACCTCTAATATAGATATTATATTATAAGACCGTGGCCCATGTGTCGAACAGCCTTCCTTACTTCGCCTCTGGATTAATATCCGGTGGTTCCCAAAGGTGCGCCCGGGGTCATTTCAAACATCCAGCTTAGTTCATAAAGGGGCATTAGAACCTTCCTGATTCCTCTTAAGTCCTGGGTCAATATTACGATCCCTAAAACTTAGCAACTTTCGCTACAAATATATCGGTATGTTTCAGGATTGCTTCATTGCAACATGACGTAATGTTTGAAGGATGTTGCAGAAAGGATTTATGAATTTCCTCAGTGTTTTCAATCGGCTATCTGTCTCTGTAATTGTTACTGGAGGATGCAGTCTCTTACTGATCGTGTCAGAAAACCAAAAATATTACCCTACTTGGGATTCAAACAAAAGTCCTTACTGTATATAATGCGCTGATACATTCTCAGACACGGAAATCTCCAGTTTCACTAACAATATATTTTTCTTAACATTTTGCTGCGTGGCGACAGATAGGATAGGCCAGACATATCTTCATACAAGCACTGCAGTATCTATTATTATGCAGCTAAAGAATTTGTTTGTTTGAATTTTAATCTTAGAAACTACTAAACCGTTTTTATTTTTCACTAATAGAAAGCTACATTACTTCTGAGTGTTATGGACTACTTTTAATCCCCAGAAAGATTTATCCGGGAAAAACTTCTCCACGCTAGGCGAGCCGTTAGCAAAAACAAATTTTAGCTATATAGAGAGAACGACAATCTTCAATCGTGAGAAGTTGAAGTGGAGTCAGAGAAGATATACGCTATATTTTAGCGAAGTTCGAAGTAGACTTTATATTTTAGGTGGCACTGTGGCCAATCTAAAGAGTTTTGTCGACTCTTGGGTCAGAAAAAGCTAGGGTTATTTTAAAAGCATAAAAGCATGAGAAGTGAGCCCTTAAGTCTTATTTAGGAACCACAGTTTGAGAACCTCACGCGAGTTTTATGGGTTATATATGCGCCGAAACTCTAGTTCAGTAGGAGCTATGGTTATTTCAAAAGCATGAGAAGTGAGCGCGCATAAGTCTCATCTAGGAACCAAAGTTTGAGAACCTCACGCGAGTTTTATGAGTTATCTATGCGCCGAAATTATTATGGCGTCGGTGTACGCTCCGGCCAAATGGCTTTTGTCAGCCATTGACTCATTGTTCCAATTACGTTGCTGTTGAAAACGAAAGTTCTTTATTCGCAAATGTATCGAGTTCGTAGACCTGTGTGTTGATGCTATTCGCACACAGCTGTTTGCATTTTTTCGGCATGCGTTTTTGGGGTCGTTCACCTATTAGTTTAGATTAAAATCGGCCTAACAATCTAGGTAAAAAAAAATCGAATTGCCATATATTGTTTTATACCGTTTGTAGAGGTTCGATATACATTGTGATCAAATATACCTTGGGTTCCTAACCTGGGGACAACTACCGCCGCGGTGGTAAATCAGCTATTTTACAGAAGTAACTTAATTATAGATAAAATAAAATATAATGACAGAGCTGACGTTTAATTTGTAAGGCTTTTGTGCAATTTATGATAAATAAAGATGTTTCTATTTGCTTGTATTGTTGACCAATTAGAAACATTACATCGAGGGCATGTGAAGTCTAGCAATCCGCACTAGGCCAGCGGGGTGGACTAAGGCCTAATCCCTCTCAGTAGTAGAGGAGGCCCGTGCCTAGCAGTGGGACAGTATATAATACAGAGCTGATATTATTATAACGTAATTACTGCCTGACATTAAGAACTACGCCCCGCAATAAACAAAATTAATCATTCAATCGCAAAAGGTTACTTAAATCTGATAAATACATTACATGATTTTGCGTTTAATTTATTGCTTATAAAGTACATAACAAATTGTTTTAAGATTAAGCCGGTGGCATGATTAAACGAGAAACTATTTTTGTCGTAAATTATTAAACAATTATCGGATAAAATGTTTTCATTTATAATTTAAAATAAATTATTTTTAATTTAATTAATTATTATGTTTATTTAAATACTTTGCTCATAAGTTTTATTAATTACAGTGATATTGGTGCGTCATTTATGAAAATGTTTGGACAGTCTTCCACATAAGTAGAACAAATTCGAAATTTAAATCGACTTTAAAATTTTGTGCCCTTATCAATGATCGTTTTTCTTTACTAAAATTAACTTCAAAGGGTAAACTTAGATAAAGAAAAAGGAATATTTTTTACATAATTTCGGAATAGAATTTTGAATTTTGAAAAATTGTATTTGTTCAGCTACTTTGTGGCTGACTGAACAACGGAAATAAACATTTAGGGTATGAGAATAAATAAAGCATGAAAAATCATCGAATACACGTGAATTTGACACTTTAAATTTCCTGATCAGTACATATATAAATAGTAACTTTTTTTTACTTTATTTGCGGGTTAAACTATTCTACATAAGTGTCCTTTAGTAGCATTTAAGACCTCGAGGAAAATGGCGCGCTAACCGTTTTTTTAGAAACTTCGAAATTTAAAATTCGAAATTTATAATGAATAGAAAACAAAATTATATTTCTACAATATGTTATCTTTACTTTGGTAGTTTTATTTTTTTATATTGTGGATATTGAGTCATTAATCTCACAATAATGAAAATGCCTATAAAATCCATCGCATAGAATTATGTCTGTATTTAAGACCTCGTCAACCTACACTCAACTCTGTTTCCGATCAACTTTCACTGCGCGCTAAGAGCACACATTAAAAGGTAAATTTCCCTGTGTTTAACATCTTTGTTGTGTCTTGAGATTTCCACAGCGATGTGCTAATTGGAAGTTGGAATCAAACATCGACCCACATGCAACTTCTTATCTACTACGACATAAGTTCATTAACACTAGGGTTGCTACACGATACTAGATAGGGTTGCTAGAATAATAACGATTTTTTTATTTGGATTTTTGTTACGAAGGATAGTGTGGAATTCGTTGTTTTTAAGCTCCAAAACGAGTCTACGATCAACTTTATTTTTTATAAAACTCAATTTTGCCATTATAAAATTTCCTTTTCAGTCAGTTTTAACTTCCATAAAAGTCAATTTTATGCCTAATATAATTATCGAAAGCAGACTCTTAGTGACTAAGTTTCAGTTATAAATACGACTGTTACGGCGAGGTTCCATCGCCAAGTCTAGTGATATTGTGTTTTTCGTCCAGTACTTACAGAGCGTTTGAAATTGTTCCCAATAAATGACAATAATGTGAAACTTTCCGTAGACGCCTTGGTTGTGCCCTTGGTGTAGCAAAGTCCAAAGTCGACGGATGCTGCTTACCAGCAGGCGGACCGCTTGCTCCTTTGCCTACAAAGACAGTTCCAAAAAAAAACAGTTATATAATTTTTTTTTTCTAAAATCGAATATAAAATATATATATATTTTTTTATTTTTATGATCGATTATAAAAGAAGACAAAAAGGGATTCCCGTATGATAGGCAGCCCTGATTAATCCTCACTTGCGCAACATTAATTGGTGATTCAAGTGTGGCGTGTCCGAACTTGTTCCTTGCCTACGCGTTATCTTGCGTTACTTGCACACCTGTGCTTGCCCACGCACTTTTACTTGTGCATCAACTATGAAGGTAATGATTGAGTGGTAAATTTCTCCTATATAAATTCTAGGTTTTGTCTGCGGCTCCACACGCGTGCATTTTTTTCCGGGTTAATAATAATAAATGTCCTTAAATCGATATAAATTTACTACTTATAACGTACTAGATATGGCGTTCCGAACATTCACTGTGTTCAACTGAATTGAACTGCAATCCCCTCAAACTGACTTTAGTATGGTCAATATTGACAGCTTGTGGTTGTGTACGGAGTGGTGCTCATGATATAAGAACTCGAGTCTAAGTGTAAACCTGGATTTGAATAAAAAATATACTTATCTCAAATAAGTAATATTATTTGTTGTTCAAGTGAATAAATAGGTTATAACATTGACGTTTCGGTAGCAATTTTAATTAAAATTTTCAACAAATAGTTTATGTGGACGTTCGTGTCTATAGTATATACGTCAATGTGTCCTAAAAATAGATGTGAATTTCAAATATAGAATACATTCTCGTTATTTTTTTCGTGTCGCAAACACTTAAACAGCCAGATATTAAACATCGATTGTGAAATATCGAAAGTTTATTCACATTAATCGATATTAGTGTGTCAATGTTACACCTACTAGACATGCCTGTATATATCCGATTGTTTGGCCGGAGCGTGATAGCTTCCAATTTAGCGGCTTGTTTGCCTTGCTAATTGTACTCGCGTGCTGTACATAGCCTTTAGTGTTTTAGAAACTACGTATATAGATGTTTGCTTTACCCACGACTATGTGCCAAACTTTGATTATGAGTTATTTACATAAGTTTGCAAATTGTAATATCTTGGAGTCTTTAAATATATATATTTATAAACAAGATTAAGAACACTCGAACGTAAATCCATTGTAAAAGAGTATAGGAAATACATATTAAAAGGTTTACTAACAATTCTTCCAATTTTAATATTGATTGTGCTCGCGTCTTCGACAGATTGAAAGGGTTTTTTCGCATCAAAAATCCCGTTATATATTTACCCGGGATATAAAGTAGCCCATGTCCTGCCCAGGTTCACAAACTATCTCCATACTAAATTTCATCAAAATCCGTTTGGTAGTTTTTGAGTTTATCGTGTTCAGACGCGGCAGAGACTATGTTTCATAATAATTAAGATAATGGAATAATTACCCACTAACATCTCATCGGGTCTGTTTTAAAACTATTATTTATTAATAATCTCTGATTATATACACATTATATTTCTCCCCATTGAAGTAAGCAAACACACGGATGGTCTGTTGAGAACTGGTTTATTATTTTATTTACCTCGAACAATTACAACACAACAAGAACAAGAAATTACAACTATCCACTTCTTAATAATATTTATAACCATTACACCCATCATTATTTTTTATTTAATTTTTTTTAATAAGGAAAAGAATTTGTACCTACATTACTTATTAGGTACATAATATTTTACATAATGTTTAAGCAAATGCATAATCCACACATTTTTCACGGATTATATACTATTAATATACAATCCCCTAACCACACGCAAACCAAATCAACCCTCTATATAAGTTCGCAATAACCCTGCTCGTGCATAAACGCATTGATACAACGTACCAAGGGGGCGCATTGTGCATTTGCATGCGCCGAATGCCGCCAATCGATGCGTGCGGGCGGGCGGGGGTTTGGGTTGCCAGGTGTGGGAAATTATGGGGAAATATGCAATTTTGAGGGAATTTTTATATCAGTGAGTAAGTGTTTTAGTGTTTATTGCAGCTGTGTACTAATAATGTTGAATATTAATGTCTATCGACGAATTAAAATAATGTTTTAAAATTTCTTTAGTAAGATATTTTGGGTATTGTTACCGAGGATTCAATCATTTGCTTACAAGGTTATATATATAATAAGAACTAACTCAAATTAACAGACTATTTTGGCCTTTCGTTAGAGTAGTGACTGTTTTCTTTTTGTCTTATTCATTTTAGTAATAACTTAGATAATGAAAGAAAAATAACTCTTTTGTTTTAATAAACATCTTTAATTGTTTAAAATAATGTATCCACGTCTGCTTCAGAAAATTACTATAAACCGAAACATCTACAAATTCCATGCAAAACCTGGCAACCCTACGGGAGGGTAGGTGGTCAGTCACCCTCAGGATGACCACCGCCCAGCCACAGTCGTGTAGCTATAATTAAAACTTCCGGCTCGGCGTGTCGCCCAAATTGCGACACTGCGCCAACGCGCGTCCATTGATTCGGATTATCGCAAATGCTGCAAAAATTCCCTTTGTTTTGCGTATTTAACTGTTTTGTTTTATGCTGCCCTGGTAGGAAAGGTTGCGTGCAGTTGAATAAAAGTTTAACTCAAATAGTAAAATGTAATTTGTTATTACTTATTTGTGGATAATCAATAGCGGTTATATCTTTTAAATACTTGTAACTAACCTATATTTTTTTATGATGTAGTATAATTAGATCTATAAATATAATCGTTAAAAGTATGTAGAAATATTTTAATAAGTAACGTGAAGCACCAAATGATATCCAAGTCTAATATTTTTTTTAGCGACTTTCGATATCTCTGCATGAATAAATTTTATTTTGTACTTCTTACTAATTGTAATTTGTACACCTCACAGGTAACATAATCAAACATTATATTTGAACAACTTGCATATTTTGAATATTTACTCATGTTTTATGAATAAATAAATTTGAACCTAAATGTTCAAATAGTTTACGACCACATTAATCCATGGGTGTCTATTAAAATAAAATTATATTTCTGCATTGTATTTATTTATATAACAATTTTCTCCAGACGTTTCGAAGACAACAGCCTGCATGGTCACGGGGCGTACTGAGGTGTACTGAAAAGTTAGTTACAATATCTACCTACATTTTAAAATTGTTACTACATTTATATACGTAATTGTGGAGAAAATTATAATATAAAATCCGTTTTAAAATCCGGAAATATAGTTTTATTTCAATGTACATAAAAATCATTATGCATTGGTTTCTATTCATGAACAGTAAATGAAGCAAAACATACATTTCAAACTTAATCTAAATCATGTTCCACACTCCTTAATACAACAAAGATTTTAGCTTCCCGCCTTCCCAAGTTCACCGGGTTCACCGACCGTCGAAAACAGAGTTCATATCAAGTCTATATACCGTATTCCTTCCATCTAGGTTTAATAACAACCCCACCCTCTGTTCAGTCACCCCGTACGAGGGTTGCTAACTTAATACAATCTTTGTTATGCTGATGATTGTGTGTAATATTGCAGTATTTTAAAAGTATTTACTTTTATTTTGTGTGGTTTCTATATGATATTTAATATTAGAAATAGAATATTGAAGATATTGATTTGTCAATGAAGATTAATATATTAGTAATTCACTACAATTTTAACGAAATGTTCGTGATGCGCGAAATATTTTTATATTAATTGTAAATTATATTTAATTGAAGACTAAATCTACTTCATCAAAATCTACTCTGTTAATGACTAGTTTACAATAATCCAGAAAACTCTACATAAGTATATTAAGCAGGTAGGATACTGTTTTATAAAATGTGTTGCTCGGAGTAAAGGATATTTTCTCGTAACAGCTGGCAACCCTAAACCCACCGCAATATTATACGATTACTTGGCAAAATTGTCTGCCGTTCCTGTACTAAATAACTTTTCTTGTCTTTATTAGGGTTCAGCGGTGTACAATGATTGACAAACTGTTGCTTTATATTGAATTTGTTTGAACTTTGCTCGCCTAAAGCGATGTCGCTTTTATTGGGTTAATATTAACAAATGAGGTGTTTAACGATTCATCTTTATTGCGAGATGGTTTTAGGCTATCCTCCTTATCCATAGACGTTATTTATCTAAGCTCTATCTTTGCTGTGATAGCAAGTCTATTTCTCAGTGCTGACGCCATGGCAGCCTTTGCAGTGCGTAGACATAGGGCCGTTGTGATTGGCTAATATTGAGATACAACTTGAATTTAGTTGGCTGTCAGATGAACAAAGCTGAGAAACAGATTTGTTATCACAGCAATGTTCCGTCCTTAGATACATAACGTCTATGAAGAAGGGGATATGTCATTTATAACCAATATTCATTATTAAAATTTGTTTGTTTTTACAATAGAAGCACTGCGATTTAGTCTATGGCGACTAAGCATTAATGTTTATAAATAAGGGGGTATATTTTTCAATATCTTTTTAATAACTGTATAAATTGACCAAGGTTTTATATTGTTCCAGCCATGAGCCGGAGGGCGGCGGGCGGTGCGGGGACGGGCCGCTAGCGCGTGCGATGCAGCCCGCGCCACCGGGCGGCTCGCCCAAGCGGCACGCCACCCCTGCGCCTGCACACGGTCAGTATTCACCCTTACAAACTTTGAATTGTGCCGTATCACTGATTAAACTCGTAGATAAGAGCTTTTCTAATCATTAAAATAATTTTCATAAAACAATTTTGTCTTTTATCCCTTAGTATGAGTAGTGGAGAACAGGGATGGCGAATCAATGATTATATTCACGCTTGCCAGTATTGAGATGCAACGAAACAATTCGGGCATGCCAGAATAATTGAACATTGATACAAAAATATAATCGAGATCTAAAGAAAGTTCGCCAGAAAACAGCCGCCCGAATATTTACGGCCTATATGACACGGAACACGAACGTTATTATTTTCATAAATAATGGGATGTAAACTATTAAAGTCCGCTATCTCTGGTGTAGAAAGTAGATTGTCTGGTATACATATTACATTCTGACACTCTAAACTTCAACATTCTCTACCCATTTGCAAATAATAACCAGGATAAAATTGTATAGTACATTTTCACTAATACAGACGTAACATATCAACGCTATGCTTTGTAACAATTTGTTCTTATCACACCGCGCCACAATGGAAGTTCTTACACAAATGATCTCATAAAGGTGATGATACATTAGACGTTAGAAACGCGCGTGATATATACCGGTAATGAGATAGCGTCGTTTTGTGATCTTGCTCGGCGTAGTTGTGTCGCGGAGCTGGCGTCTCAATTTCGATCTACAGGTCGAATTATATTTGCTGGTGGTAAGTTATATTTAATATCCGCACGGATAGCGATCACCGTACACGAGGTTTTAAAACCAGCCATAGTGGCCCACGTAAGTGTGTCGCGTTCAGGGATCAGCTTCTGTACATCCGGTTTCAACTGGCCGGCATAATTATGTCGACTGTCGAGGGGTAATCGTCTCTCGGCAGTCGACATTTTGGACACTCCACTTACCATCAGGTGCAGTGGGGTCACTATGACGTATGCGTATAAAAAAAAAGTTATATTTGATATGTCTGCTTAGTGTCAACCCGGAATCTAGAATTTGTGCCCGATATGGCAATAGCCCGATATCACACATTGGCATAATTACATCGCAAAGGTCCTTGGCAAAGGAATCGAATGGGGCCCCTCATAACCTAACCTAACCTAACCCTCTTCAGCGACTCTTATTGCACACATCACAGTTAGGATAGGGTACCTGGTTTACTTGGATAAACAACTCCTAATCTAACCTAACATGAAAAATCTGTTCCTATAGATTGTTTCCAGCGATCTTTTTTATTTTTAGGTCCCAATACATAAAAAAATTGCAATATTTACAACATTTCGAGGCCCCTAAAGCATTCCGCTCCCCGTATTGTATTCCATCCCAGTGTGGTATTTTTACCACACTGGGTTCGACCCCTATGTCATAGAAAGAAAAACAAGGCCGTAAATGAGTGCACCAGTTGCGTCACTGCCTACCTCTTTGGAAATAAAGACGAGCGTGTGAGATAAAGATGTTGATACATGAGCGGTAACAAACGAGCGTAATGTATCCAGGTAATAATTTACCGTCGGCTCATGATCCCTCGGGAGCGAGATAGACTCGTGCTAATGATCTTCATTCGCGCATCGTTTATTGCGTTCCTTTGCATTCATGAAATGCTGGTTTTCTGTTCGTATTGTTGGGTTAAGGTATTCCCCTCAGTAAAACGGCGCGCTAACCGTGTTTTTAGAAAATATCTAAGGACTCAAAAATTATAATCAAACATATTTTTGAATGCTCGCGTGGAATAGTTTTTTCCGGGATAAATGCCGCTTTATATTTTTCAGGGATAAAAAGGTATAGCACTCAGTAGTAATATTACTTCCTATTAGTGAAAAAAAATATCAAAATCGGTTTAAGTTTCTAAGAGTAGCGCGTTCAAAAAAACAACCAAACTCTTCATCTTTAATTAGTATGGCTATAGATAAATAATTAAACATCTTATTCCTACACCTTACTGCCAGCAAGCGGTACCTTGCTGCGATAAAAACAAACACATATCACGCCTTTAACGGGTAACGAAAATACAGACCATAGCGGGAACTTTATCGTATTCCTTGTCATAGCGGCTAGGCCTTGGGCGCGGAGTCGGCAGAGCGCTCGTCAAGTCTGGCTTGTGAACGGTCGCATCGCAGCTCTCCTGGTCCTGAACAAAACAAGCAGAAATAGTACTGCATAAGCATGGGTGTAGCTCCCACCGTATCAGCTGTATTAGTGATACGGAGCCCCCTAGCTTTGGGGCCCCTCATGGCCCATACCTACATTATAATAATCAGGCGTCCAAAAGTTCTCACTGCCCTGAAGAGCCGTCAACAAATATAGATATTGGGCCCTTATATGGCAAGCTGTGACTTATGAGTTGCGTTTTTTGTTACATTCTAAGGGGACGAAAGGGCAGACAGAGGTTCAATAAGGCACCTGCGTTTTGTCATGTGCTTTTGGGCAAGCCTATCACATAGGGTACGAGTTCACTCTGCTCGACTCTGGATGCGGAACTCGGGACCTCAGAGCGGTGTCGAATCACGCATCCAATACAAATACACCACCTAGGCAGTTTACTCGCGAGTAAATGCCAGTTGTTTACATGACTGGTTTATAAGTTTATTATTATAACTGTTCCACTGTCGGGCACGGGCCTCCTTAACTACTGAGAGGGATTAGGCCTTAGTCCACCACGCCGGCCTAGTGCGGATTGGTAGATTCCACACACCCTCGAAATAAGGCTATATTTTAAAATGTAGGTAGATATTGTAAATTTGACTTTGTGAATGAGCAACACCTCAGTCCCCCCCGTGACCACGAAGGCTGCAAAGTCTTCGAAATGTCGGGAGAAAACTAAAATATTAATACCGCGATAAAATCCGAAAAAAAGTTTAATTTTAACGTCTAACATTTGCGTAAACATAAGAAATCATTATTATTATATGTATACTATTCCACTGTCGGGCACGGCCTCCTCTACTACTGAGAGGGATTAGGCCTTAGTCCGACACGCTGGCCTAGTGCGGATTGGTAGACTTCACACACCCTTGAAATAAGGCTATATTATTAAGGTTTGTCAATATGTTCCTCACCAGGTGCAGCAGACCAGTCCACGTTGAAGGTGCACCTGCCGAACGGCGGGTTCAACGTGGTGAGAGCGTCTGCGGACGAAGATGTGCGCTCGGTGTTGCGACTCCTCGCGGCGCGGCTGGCGGCGGGGGACCGGGTGTACTCCTCGTGTTATGCGCTGAGGGCGCGGAGTCTTGTTACTGGGAAGGTAGGATATAACTATACGTGTGTGATTTTATTTATATTCTTTGTAAGATCTATAGATGAATGAAATCATGGGCGCTGGGAGGGGGGCGCAAGAAGGTGCACGTGCACCCCCCTGTCCAGAACAAATCACGGTAAAAAAAAACTGAATGACAATGAGAATTATCGACTACAGAGGTTTTATTATGGTATAGCATAATATACCAGTGCGATTTATAAAAAAAAAGAGATGATATGTATTACCTACTATAGGGTTTACATGCAGATGCACCTCCCTAAAAATAATCTTGGCGGCGCTCATGAATGAAAGTCATTGCCAAGCGGATTAACAAGCTGGACCGGCAATGGGCAGAGTAATTAGCTTGCAAAACTGATTGAATTTGACGAAAAAAAATCTTAAATATACAACACATACAGACGACCTGAAAAAGGTCCAAGAAGTTCGATTCGAGTTGTTTCTACCAGATTGATAATTATAATTAATTGCTACAGTTGGACGAACCATTAATTGCTCTTTTATCGATTTCCACGTGATCTGTAATTGTATGAAACGTCTCCACTCTAGGCGCTGTCATATCTTCCCTTTTTTCTTTTTTTTTTTTTACTTTGAATGACGAGACGAGCTTACCGTTCGCTTGATGGTAAGCGATACAACCGCCCATTAACAGCACACCATCCAAAAACTTGAATTAATAGGTATTGTTTGGTACTATACTGCGCTCGCCATCCTGAGAAATGAGATGTTAAGTTTCTCTGTGTATGGTAGCGGTAAACCATACCATAAAGTGATATAGATCATCAGATATCACCCACGTTTTCAGATCCGCTGGATCCACCAGGACACGGGCGTGTCGGAGCTTCTGAGCCGCTGGCCGGCGAGCGAGTGGCGGCTGGAGCTGCGCGTGCGCTACCTGCCGGCGAACCTGCGCGACCTGTGCGACGCGGACCGCGTCACCTTCCATTATTATTATGATCAGGTTCGTAGCGCATGACTTGAGGTAGATTTTTTATGGAATTTATAGATTCTTTACCAAGTAGGTATAATAATATCAGCCCTGTATTATATACTTGCCCACTGCTGAGCACGGGCCTCCTCTACTACTGAGAGGGATTAGGCCTTAGTCCACCACGCTGGCCTAGGGCGGGTTGGTAGACTTCACACACCTTCGAAATTCCTAATAGGCTATAGGCTAATCTCTGGAACTACCGGTCCAAACTGAAAAATTCTTTTTGCGTTGGATAGCCCTTTGTTCGTGGAGGGCTCTAAGTTATATATCATCACGCTATGACCAATAGGAGCGGAGCAGTAATGGCTAATCTTAGGAACTACCAGTTTGAACTAAAAAATTCGTTTTGTGTTGGATAGCCCTTTATTTGTGGGGTGCTATAGGCTGTATATCATCACGCTATGACCAATAGGAGCGGAGCAGTAATGAAACATAGAGAACTTCTCAGATGTGCAGGTTTCCTCACGATGTTTTCCTTCACCGTTAAAGCGAACGATAAATTCACAAAGAATACACACATGATTTTAGAAAAGTCAGAGGTGTGTGCTCTTGGGATTTGAACCTGCCGACATTCGTCTTGGCAGTCCGTTCCACACCCAACTAGGCTATCGTCGCTACACGACGATAGATTTACGATAGATTTTTATATATTAAGTGGATATAATTGTGATAATTTGTATACATCAACTAGCTTTCTTAATTACATAAAATGAGTTTTTGAAGAAACCTGCATACCTGAGAAGTTCTCTACAGGAATTTTGAGGTTTTGTGAAGTCTACCAATCCGACTAGGCCAGCGTAGTTGACTAAGTCCTAATCTCCGTCAGTAGTAGAGAAGGCCCGTGCCCAACAGTGGCACAGTATTTATGCGGCTTATATTGATATTAAATACAAAACTCTTGTTACATGGTTTTTGTGTTACTCTCCAGGTTCGACACGACTACCTCAACGCCAACCATCCTATGGTGGACCAGGACTTGGCGATACAAATATGTTGTTTAGAAATAAAGTAAGTATCTATCATCATTTGTATAAATGCGTCAAGTTTAATGATGAAGCTGTAAACGTTACTACAATAAGTAAAACGTATAATTAGTGGCGTGAATGAAGCCTTGATTGTCAAATGTCTAATGTTGCAATGAATTCCGCTGTACAATGATTGATCATGACACTAATAAGTCATAACTGGTGGTAGTTATCTCATATGTAAGGGTCATCCTGGGTAGGTACCACCCCGATATCTATTTCTGCCGCCAAGCAGTAGTGTGTAGTCACTTGTGTTCCGGTTTGAAGAACATTGTAGCCCGACGTTTCGAAGACTTAGCAGCATTCATGGTCACGGGACGGACTGAGGTGTTGGTCGTCCGAAAAGTCAGTCACAATATCTACGTACATTTAACATTATACAATATACATTGTATAATTATAACTTCGAGAGAAAATTATAATAAAAAAACCGCGATAAATCCGATGTAATTTTATTTCAATACATACATTGGTTTTACCCTAGGTATAAAGTAACATAATTTATTAAAACAAAATATCTTTACATTCCAGATACTTCTGCAAAGATATGCAAATATCTCTGGACAAGAAGTCGAATATCGAATACTTGGAGAAGGAGTTTGGCCTGCACAAGTTCCTGCCCAAGTCCGTGCTAGAGGCGATCAAGCCCAAGGTGCTCAAGAAAGCTATCCAGCAACAGTTCAAAAAGGTATAAAAATCAGTTCGTTTCTATCTTCTTAGAATCAAATCGTATTCGAAATCTCCGTTTGGGAATATACCTATTATTTTGTTTTGTTGTCTACATTATTATTATTATTAAAAATAAAATACTTTATTCATCACGTAGGCGAACAAAGTTGCATTTATGATACGTCAAAACAAAGCATAAGAATAATTATTATTATTTCTAAACAACTATTAAAATTACTTATATAGCTATGGACATTTTAAATTAGGGATAAAATTTATAATAACACAAGGTACAAACCGAAGTAACCTATGGTTAATATTATGTATCATTGTAGATGTATTATAGATAGTGCGATGGCTCGTAATTGGCTTATCTATTGTATTCATTTCGTCCTATAATAGTTTGTTTTTGATAGCTGTGAGCCACCCACATATAATAAAATAAAAATAGCAGATAAATGTTATGTTACATATTTAATAACGTTTAAATTTATTTAGTTTAATATAATTGTGTTATGTATTCATTCGCAGGTGGCTCAGCTGAGCGACACGGAGTGCATGGTGCGGTACTTGGACACGATGCACACGCACTACGGGTACGACCGGGAGACGTTCACGGGCGCGCTCGGCACGGGCTGGGCCATCCCCGTCGAGCTCGCCATCGGACCCGACATCGGTAACCATTCACTATGTACTATCTGTTTGTGGCGGTACAGTTAGTGCATACACTGCCATCTTGTCAACATCGCCGGAACTGCAAGAGGATCGATGCAGTGACGCAACTGCAGTGATATCACGATAGATGGCGACATCGATCCTGAATCACGCTTGCACAATTTGCGCGACGTGTAGCATATATACCACCTCCGAATAGAAACTGTCGGTGGGACGCGGCCGGTCAGGCGCAACATCTGCCTGACTGGAAATATTCCCCTTCCATAGAGGAACGCAACCATCTGTTCCTCTATAGTGGCGTTAACCTTTACGCCGCTAAATGTTGTGTTGTATTGGGTTTGAATTGAATTTCACTTCAGTCCAAATATTTTTGTTCTTAATCTACACTTATATATAAAGCTGATTTTAGTGTCGTTGAACGCGTTAACCTCAGAAACTAATTCAACGATATTTTTTTTTTCTAATCGGAAGCTTACTTCTTAATGCTATAGGATTTTTTTATCCCGGAAAACTTTTTCATTCAAGCGTAACCGCAGGCAAAAGCTAGTCTAAAAATTACTTTAAATGTATTCTTGTGACTTGGGACGCAAAAGTATAAAAGCGATTAGAAATTTTGGATTGGATTTTGATAGCTGCTACTGATGACTTTGATACAGCTACTTTTGTGGCTGACTGTACATACTTTCACTGGTAATAAGGTTGATCTCAAATATTCTTTAAAGCTGTTCTTATTCCTTTTAACCTGGCACTATTAGAACTATTTATTTAATTACACCATTATTACTTTAAAATTGGTTAAGACTGATAACCTTCCATATAACAAAATGAATAATATATTTATTTTTAGGTTAAATAATTCAGCTCATATTATGTTTTTTGAGATTTATTTTTTAGGATAAAAGTAGCTTAATTTTAATTTTAATAATGCCAATTATATACCTTGTTGGGTGAAATGTTTCAAGTTGTTTTTAACCAATTGTATGATAAGATAGATTAGCACGTGCGCAAGGGTTGTATGTATACCATATTTACGTAGCTCAATTTATAAATACATTATCTTCAATAAACGTCCCAATCGCAAATGAATAGAGTTTAATATCAATTACAGACATATCGTACGTGTCGCACAAGGCGGGCGAGCCGCCGACGTACACGAAGATAGCGTCGTTCAGCGATATAGTCGCGGTGCAGACGCTCAAATCCAACTGCACGCAACAGTCGCAAACGCAGGTATTTATACTAGAGATGAAACGGATAACCATCCGGTATCCGGCCTATCCGGCGGCCTAAGCAATATCCGACCGGATAACGGATATCTAGCGCCTATTCGTGTATCCGGTCGACCGAATACTGGATTAAAAAACACTAATTAACTTTAGGTAATGAAGCTGTTTTATTTAGTTATTAATAAGTATTAAATGCGTCATAAATTGTCTTCCAGTAGCAAACATTGTTATCACTTCAGACTGGACTTTAAGCGACTCACTTATAGCTCTTTTTAGCGTATGAATAAAACATCTAGCAGAATCATAATCAACCAAACGAACACTCTTCACCATGGTAGCGCCACTATCATCAATGAGTAAATGTATTCAAGTGTTTAGATATCTTCCGACCGAATATCCGGCTATCCTGCTACAAGGTCAGCTGGATGTCCGGTATCCGTTATCCGGCTAAACTGCTATCTATATGCTAATATATAGAAGAAATAATAAGAATAATATGCTATATATATAGAAGAAATAATAAGAAATTATTTATGTGTACGGATTTATGAGTGATACAAATAATGCTCTTGTTACAGAGCGGTTCGTGCGGCAAGGCGGCGTTACAGTTGCGAGTCAAAGGTGCCACCGAGACCCTCACGATCACGTGCAGCAGTGTTGAGGTTAGTTCACAAGATATTATAAAATAATAGCACGGTCTTGAATGTCAAATTGCGGGTCATTACGGAACAGTAATATCCGTTTAAGACGATTTTGAAGGAAGCCAGCCAAAAACGCCTTAAGTGGAAAATCATTTTAGGCGGATAATCGTAATTAAACAGGTTTAACTGTATAGTCAGTAGATTTAACTGTTTACTGTGTAGAGTAATAGTATTTAAAAAACATTTACAAATAATGTATGTTACACAAAATCTAACGAAAAAGTTTTTATTTTAAATCCACGTTATAATAATTTTGTTGTACAGCTTTGAAATTTAATGAAAGCAAACTGTGACGTCACAGTATATAATAAAAATCTGATTTTATTTTACTATATTATTCATTATCTCTTTAACTGTTGCAGGCTGCAGAAAGTTTGGCGGATCTAGTCGACGGTTATTGCAGACTGGTCACCGACTCGCAAACATCGCTTTGGAACAGAACGAGTAAGTATTATAATTTTGACAATATTTATCGATACTTACATGCCAAACATCGAAGAGGTTTCAGCGATAAAATCTATTTCATTAACAAATATTTTTCTACCATATCTGTCTAATGCCTCTAATGAAATAAAAAAACGTTGCAACAGTAAAAAACGTAAATAAATTTGTATTTTCAATATTTTTTTCAAGCTACCGTATGGAAACAACTCAGTTGTCAATGTAAAAGTAAGTTATTTATTAAATGCAGGAGTAGCGCTTTACAGCTTTACATTAGTTTATTATGTGAGAAAAAAACAGTATTGCCAGCTAGTTATAGGTTTATCCAGTAGTACAATAATAAAAAGCCTTTAAAGCCGAAGCCCGCAAGTCATCTCAGCGGTGCATAACACATTGCTATTACAAATTATAATTAGTAAAATTTTAGCACTACAAATATTTATCCCCAATTTCACTAATACAAATATTTGTCTCAAATTTCACCGTTACAAATATTTGTTGCAGATTATTGCCATTACAAATATTTGTCATAATCATTGATATTTGCCGCTACGATTGTCTTTAGAATTAACTAATACAAATTGGTATTTATATTTGCCGGGACGATTGTCTACAGAATTAACTACAAATTGTTATTTAACACGTATCATGTTGTATGACAGCTGAGATGAGCAGCAGTTCGTCTGAGGGCAAGACCAGCTCGTGGGAGGCGAACACCGCCACACTACTCTCTGAGGACTACGCGGAGATCGTGGACGACGACGCGGATTACTCCACGCCGGCTGGTAAGTATTTGTTACTTTGATTCTAAATATAGATAAAAAAAATATCAATATCCAATCATTTATTCTGGTTGATAATTTTTAATAATTTCGATAACTAGACTAAAACAACGAGTACTTTGAAGCTTTTTAATGTTTTCTGACGCTAAAATTTTGTTCCAAACACATTTTAATCAACCGAATTTCCTTTCAAAATATGTTAACAAATCCGCATCATTCAATCCATTCACTCATTCCAGTCCGCGACTACGAACTAGTTCGCAATCAGATCGAGTTGACCGGCATCATCGGAGAGGGTCAGTTCGGAGACGTTCACAAGGGCACGTGTCGCGTGTCCGCTGCGAACCATCCGTCCCTCAGGCGGCTCGCGTTGAGGTCCAACCAGGGTCAGGGGAGGGGGGACTGCGTGCTGCCCGTGGCTGTGAAGACGTGCAAGATGGACGCTGATCTGGATACGGCTGAGAAGTTTCTGGAAGAAGCTTGTGAGTATATCAATAAAAAATATTTTGTTGTAATTTTATGGTTTTTGAGTCGGTTTTTTTGATATATTAAAAATAACGTTTCTACAAGCATTTGGTAAAGACTTGGCTGATATTTAGAGACTGATATCATACACTGTATTGGCCTGGAAACTGCCCACATGACGAACCTATACCGGGTTAAACGACTTCATTGTTTCTTTTCCGGGATGCGTCCTTCAGTAAAATTGAGATTAGCAAGAATACTTGCAGAAATCAACTTAATGAATTTGTGCCGTTTAACAATCGTGACAAACTAACATCAGCATATTTTGACACTTGAATTACTCCATAACAATTTTCATTAGCATTTTAATCATAATAAAATATTATGAATAAAAATATTCACTAACTACATTATGCGTGGTTTTATAGATATAATGCAGCAGTTCTCCCACCCGCACATCATCGGGTTGGTGGGCGTGTGCAGCTCGCCGCCCATATGGATCGTGATGGAGCTCGCCACGCTGGGCGAGATGCGAGCGTATCTGCAACAAAACGCGCACAGGTAGAGTCGATAATTAGCTGTAAAAAATTATATTAGTCGATAAAGTAAAAGTACTGCCACTTCAGTAAATACATAACCTTCTAGTCTCTATCTTATATCTTGTAAAAAAACATTTTTTTTATCATAAATGATTTACCCGAATCCGTTAATACTGAAACATAGAAAAAAAAAATCGTTAACTTGATTCGTAATTTTTAATCTTGAAATATGCTAACAGAAATGACGATAAATCATTGGCTATTCTCTAAAATAAAGTAACCAGTGAGCATAGAATTTACTGTGCCCTTAGTATTGCTGTCCATTAAGTACCGCACACTATTAGGCGAGAAGCTACCTCGACTTCTCACTTAAACAAACAAAACTCAAACTAGTCTTATATGTAATTGTTCAACAGATTAGAGACGTGCACGCTAGTGTTATATATATACCAACTATCGACTGCGCTGAGCTACCTCGAGAGCAAGAAGTTCGTGCACAGAGACATAGCGGCGAGGAACGTGCTAGTGTCGACACCCACGTGTGTTAAGGTATGTATCGATATCGATAATTGATTTAATAGTAATCTAGTGCCCCAGTCTACGTGCAAATGTTTATGGGAATAAAAGCATCACAACATTCTTTTCCAGAATATAATGACGTCAATCCATCTATCAAATCATTTAAATGTTTCAATAAATTGTTAATATAAATTCGAATTATTTGAAAGGTGTAGCGTGTCATTGAATATAAAAAAAAGAAAAAAAAAACATTGCGCTGTATGGGTACTACATTGTAAATTAGCTCAAAGCGTGCGGCCTCGAGCCCGGCGCATACGACCGTTGCTTCCGCAGTCCGCCTCGCGCCGTCACGCGCGCCGCATGTTTTTGTGCGTTTATGTACCCATTAAATTTTTTGTTACATGCCTATCATTAAATTTGTTATTGAGAAGGCCCCTTTTATTTCTTAGTAACTCCTACAAAGGTTCCTAATTTTTTTTTTCGATAACTATAATAAAAAAACATAAATTTGATTTTTATTTTCAGTTGGCAGATTTCGGTCTATCAAAAATGGTGGAAGATAAGTCGTATTACAAGGCGTCGAGGGGCAAACTGCCAATCAAGTGGATGGCGCCCGAGTCGATAAACTTCAGGCGATTCACTTCCGCGTCCGACGTGTGGATGTTCGGTATGTACTTTTCTTATAAAGTTTATGGAGAATATAGATTAACAGTAATTTAATGAATTTATATTAAAAGATGAACCTGTATAGTAAGTTACTAGACGTATTTTTATATCGATATAAAAAATATATCATATCATACAAAAACCTAAAATATAACAAAAAAAAACTTTTAGTTTTTTCCTTAAACGTTTGTCATACTCCTACAATTTCTTAGATATTTATAAGTATGTCCAAATACTGCGTATCAATAAGTCACTTCATCGTTTGCGTCCTAGCTGTTTAAAAACTTATAATCGTTCTGGCCTTCGTGTTTGATTTGTCTCTGCCTGCCGCAACATCTACTTCGAGTCGTATGATTGTTTAATTTCGATAAAACTTGTCGACATCCAGGCGTGTGCATGTGGGAGATCCTGATGCTGGGCGTGAAACCATTCAGCGGCGTGAAGAACAACGACGTGATAGGCAAGCTGGAGAACGGCGAGAGGCTCGCACTGCCGCCGCGCTGTCCGCCGCGCCTCTACTCCGTCATGTCGCGCTGCTGGGCCTACGAGCCCAGCCAGCGACCCGCCGCGCACCACCTCAAGGAGACGCTCTTGTGAGTCATGGCGCCCTGGCACATGCCACTGTGTCCACATACCACTCTCTCACTTCACACCGCGCCTCTACTCCGTCATGTCGCGCTGCTGGGCCTACGAGCCCAGCCAGCGACCCGCCGCGCACCACCTCAAGGAGACGCTCTTGTGAGTCATGGCGCCCTGGCACATGCCACTGTGTCCACATACCACTCTCTCACTTCACACCGCGCCTCTACTCCGTCATGTCGCGCTGCTGGGCCTACGAGCCCAGCCAGCGACCCGCCGCGCACCACCTCAAGGAGACGCTCTTGTGAGTCATGGCGCCCTGGCACATGCCACTGTGTCCACATACCACTCTCTCACTTCACACCGCGCCTCTACTCCGTCATGTCGCGCTGCTGGGCCTACGAGCCCAGCCAGCGACCCGCCGCGCACCACCTCAAGGAGACGCTCTTGTGAGTCATGGCGCCCTGGCACATGCCACTGTGTCCACATACCACTCTCTCACTTCACACCGCGCCTCTACTCCGTCATGTCGCGCTGCTGGGCCTACGAGCCCAGCCAGCGACCCGCCGCGCACCACCTCAAGGAGACGCTCTTGTGAGTCATGGCGCCCTGGCACATGCCACTGTGTCCACATACCACTCTCTCACTTCACACCGCGCCTCTACTCCGTCATGTCGCGCTGCTGGGCCTACGAGCCCAGCCAGCGACCCTGCCGCGCACCACCTCAAGGAGACGCTCTTGTGAGTCATGGCGCCCTGGCACATGCCACTGTGTCCACATACCACTCTCTCACTTCACACCGCGCCTCTACTCCGTCATGTCGCGCTGCTGGGCCTACGAGCCCAGCCAGCGACCCGCCGCGCACCACCTCAAGGAGACGCTCTTGTGAGTCATGGCGCCCTGGCACATGCCACTGTGTCCACATACCACTCTCTCACTTCACACCGCGCCTCTACTCCGTCATGTCGCGCTGCTGGGCCTACGAGCCCAGCCAGCGACCCGCCGCGCACCACCTCAAGGAGACGCTCTTGTGAGTCATGGCGCCGTGGTACACGCGGGACTGATGCCTCATTCATAACATCACGCCTATATCCCGTAGGGACAGGCCGAAACTATACAAAATTAATCCTATTAAGACTTTATGACATACTACTTTCGCTTCTCCCAGTTTGATCAATCATCCTAATCTGGAACTTTACTATTTTGTCAATTATCGAAGTCAATATGTAATGATGATGAAATATTTGGTTCCTTTTTATGTTTTGTTGAGTTCACCAAATGACCTGAAAATGTATTATTTTCGACACTAAAACGAATCGCCTAGAAGCACAATATAATTCGGTGGTTGCAAATTGTCATACCAATCAATTGTGATGTTTTACTATCAGGTGCATTTTATAATTCAGTGATGTGTCTAAAAATACTTAAAGTGCATATTTGCTTGTAGCGAGATCCTGCAAGAGGAGCGTAACAGTGCGTGGGACACGATGCGGCGAGAGAACAGGCGTGTAGCCGCTGCCTCGTGGGGGGACGATCCCCCGCCAAAACCTACCAGGCCCGCCAATAACCTCGCAGGTAATAATAACTAAAAATACATAAGAAGGATCTGAAAAATAAAAAAAACGAATTATTGAATTAATTTTTAAATTAATCTCATATCGATAACTAAATTTTCTTTTGAGTATTAAATTAAATATTGAACGTTACTGTCTAATCAATTGTTTTTTTATATTTTATGTATCATATTTATTCCGTATAATATACCATAACCTTAAATTTTGACCCCCAGCGGCGGACTCGACATCAGTGCAGTCGTCAGGCGCGGCGCCGCAGACGTACATCGTGGCGCAGAACCCGCTCGTCCTAGCGCATCTCCTGCGCGAGAACCAATCCCGCGCCCTCGACCCGCAGGCCTACACCACGCCCGCCTCGGTATTCAACACCGTCGCCGTCGACTTCGCCGAAACTCTGCCGGAGAACGACCCCATCGTCGACAAAATCATTCATCCTAAACCGGACGAAAAGATCGATATACCTTTACAAACAGCGCCGATACCGGCGGCCAGTCTACAGAAGTTAGATCCGATCGTCCCAGAAGACGAGACGTTGACTGTAGTCGTAGGCGCTAGGGAGAGTTGCGATAATCTGTGTCAGAATTTGCCGAGTGTGTCCCCGCGGACCGATTCGTCCCCGCAGGATGACGTCACCGCTGAACCATACACGAGTAGGGTTAGGTCGCTAGAGAGGAACACTAGAGGCACTTTGTCGACTGCCGAACGCGCTCCGGTTAGAATGGGATCTTTGGAACGCAACGCGAGGGGTAGCTTGTCCCATAGGGGCTCCCCTGTCCCAATAGCTCCGTTCACCCGCCAGCACTCGGTGCCGGCATCCCCCCCGCCCCGCACCCGCCGCGATCAAGACATCGGCCAGTTCTCAGTTCAAGGCGCTATAAATGCGCAACTAGCAGCTAGTGTTATGAACAAGATGCGGCAACAACCTGATCCGCCGCTAGTCGAGGAAATATACGATTTCGGCGGCGATAACGTCAAAAGTTGTGTCGCAATCGCCGCTCAGAAAGCGATGTCGAAACCGACCCGAGCGCATGCGTCGTACGGCGTCCCGGTAGGGGTAGTGCAAGGCGTTCCTTATTCTCAAAGTCCGGTTAAGCCTCACAAAGTTAACTATCGGTCAGGCAGTCCGCAACAGTACGTTCCCATGGGAGCGATACCGTACATACAGCAAGCGTACGGTGGGGGGTTGCCCCAGCCCTACAAGCAGGCTGGGCAGGGGGGCCCACGCCCCCCGTTCACGGCCGCGTCGTCGCTGGACGCGCAAGCGCTGTACGCGTCGCGTCAGGAGTGCGCCGCCGCGCACCCGCCGCCCGTGCAGGTACATCGCATGACAGGACTGTAGTATGTGTGTAGATATGCATGTGTTTGTTTATCGACTCGATAAAATAGAACACTAATTATGAAAAATGGTAATGAGCTCGGAAAATTTTGAATTCCTCGATTGATCTGGTTTAGGATATTTTGTAAATATGAAAACAATATTTTTATTTTATTTTCAAGTGAATGTAAATATTGTATTTTTGTACACATTTTTTTTTTCATTCCTTTGTATATGAGTGTTGGTTTTTTATTTTTTTTTTACAGAGTTTATTTGTGTCCGTTGGGTTTCTCCGGTAGATTTTTGGTTTATGATTTTTTTTTTTATTTATATATTTACTTTGAAGTCGCTTGTGGAAAGATTTGTTTTTTGTTTTTTTTTTGCATCTCATTGCTCTATAAACATAATATAATTATATATCTTTTGTTTTTACTTTTCACAAGACATTTCAGCGTTACTCGAAGAAGAACTAACTTTGTGGGTAACCAAAATTTTCTGAGAATAAAAATCTTACGGTGTTTGGCTTGGGATGTCCAAATTAACATTTACTCGTACTAAAACAATAGAAACTAAATGTTCTTGTACAGAAGTGCATAGAGCACTAAAATCACGGAATGACTAACTGCAACGTTAGTTCTTGTTTATGAACTATTTTTAAGTGGCCATATCGATTTTACTTTTATCTCACATCTTAAGTATCAATAATATATGTTTTTCATTTTATCGATATTTAAGATATGATACATTTTTATCGATATTTGTTAAAATTAAATTTCATAGTTTCTTTAATCGACATCAGAGAGAATAAATAACAAACATAATATTGACAAAATCACATTTTGAAAGTCGATAAAATTAATACATCATACTGATTTTTTTATTTTTACTTTCTCAATTAAAACAAAGAGTTGGTGGTATAAATATTGAAAAACAAAAAAGATATTAAAAACCCAATCGCTAACATTTACCTCGGGCGGGAACAGAGTCCGGAGTTCGACACGGAGCAGGCGGTGGAAAGGCGATTACTCGCCGAACTAGCGCGACAGCAACACCAGAGCGAAGAGGATCGGCGCTGGCTGCAGATGCAGGAGGATAACTTGGTTAGTTGTCGCATAATTAAAATCATATTTTTATATTAAACTAGCTTTTGCCTGCTCCAAAAAAATGTTTTCGGGATAAATATTTTCCCAGCATAAAACATTGTCTATAGCACTCAGGAGTAATGTAGCTTCTTATTAGTGAGAAAAAATCAAAATCTATTTAGTAATTCCTGAGATTAGCGCATTCAAACAAACTGACTCATCCGTTTTATATATTAGTATAGATACGAGGTGCTGGTGGCTTTGCCTTTTCCCCGGATGAAAAGATCCCTTTATCCGGGATATAGTCTATCTGTGTGCCAAATATCATTCGAATTCAGGCTGAAAATTCTGCAACATTTACAAAATTTTGTAACTTTAGTAACATTTATAATATAAAGATTATAAATGTCGATGAAGTCAATTGATTCAGACCCCTTCCAAAAGTTTGGAAATCATTGCGGCAATGTCGGTAAATACTGGTAGTAAGATAAATTTTATATCCTTCGGATAGCGATCAACGTACGCAATGTGTAAAAACTCGCCATAATGGCCCGCGTAACGTCACGTTTCGGGATCAACCTGTGTATATCCAACAGGCCGGCATAATTGTGTCAACTGTTACGGGGTAACTAATCATTTCTCGTCCGTTAACATTCTATTGCACACCACTCCACTTACATTAGGTGGAGTAGGCATCAATGCACGTATAAAAAAAAATGTTCTCTGCAAATCCTAAAGTTGATAATGATGAATATAAAGACGTAATGACTACAATTATTCTAGAAGAAGCGGCTGTCCTCCGTTCAAGTGTCGACCGAGTCTGAAGGGGATCAAAAGGAGGCGCTCGCGAGCAGCGTACACGACAACAGGACATCTAGTCAGCCGCACTCGGGTAATTAGATTAATAGTAGTTTTTCCTCAACACTTTTTTTTTATTGCGTAAGTCGACAATGGAAAGGCTTACAGCGTACTTGTGTAATATTGATAGATTTGTTTATATTTCATACAAGTTCACCAAAAATCAAATGTAAATAAAGTTAGCATCTAAATAGATGCTAAATACTTTAATCCGTATTCTTAAAAAAAGGAAACGCTATCAAGTTTATTTTAGTGAAAAAAAAAATATTTTCGATATGGATACAAAAGTTTAAGGTGATTTAAAATTTTGTATTTGTTGAGTTTCTTTTTGCTTTAAGAATGGGCACTAATTTTCAGCGACTTCATAAATAGGTACTTTCTAAAAGAACTATAGATGCGTTGCCCTTAAAAGAAACAAAAATCCATACATTAAAGAACAAGTTCAAACCCTGTTTCATTATTTTAGTAAATTATTTGGACATCCAGATATCTCATCATATAAAACGCAACAGCAAGCCCAGAACTGTTATATCATTATCAATTCTTTAACATACATACCAGCTTATTATATCCTATTGCACATATACATAATAATCATCTTATAAAATATCTGAAGTTAATTGCGTCTCAGTAGAATATACGTCAATGATTGCATCGATATTATTTCAGCGGCAAATTCATCAGAAACCAGTCCAGCCAACACTGTGAAGTCTAAAGAAAAGACGCTTAGTGAAGAAAAGGTATTTTATAATTAATATTATCGACATTGTATTGATAGTCATGCTCATTTATAATATAGAAGTTGTTAGTAGATAATTATTCTCAGTTATACTATATAGACGTTGTTTAAATTAATACCATTTCAGATATTTTATGTTTAGGTTTTTTAGATTTGGTTATTTAATTGACTGCTTTTGAGGTCGTGGGTTCAAATTCTGAGATGCGCAAAGCAAAGGCAATCAGCCCGGAGTATATAATTTGTGCTCGATATGGCGATAGGCTCGCTCCCTATCTCATCGTCGGATGGAACACTTGTCGTAAAGTAGGGGCTGGTTGCAGTCAGAGAAAGTGAGAGGGGTAGGCTAAGGTACGCCTATGCCTAAACTCTTGAAGATAAAATATGTGTAGTTATTTAATTGTTGAAATTATAGGCACTTTATAAATCTTTTATATATGATACATTTGGACCTGACAACAAGTCGCATCAGAATCAGCCATGACATTGAATGAAAGGTTTTGTAAGCACTGATGTATTTATAAAAAAGATGTTTGGTTTCGTAGTGCCAACACTAGGAAACCAAATATCAATAACCATAATAGTTCATTAAATACAATATCTTAAAGTTTCTCAAATAAATAATTTATCCATAGCCCATTTGTTTACAAGACGCTTATTTTATATAAAGTATTTATTCAATATCTTCACTGGTTCTGTAGCCTCAACAAGATCGAAACTCAATAAGTTAATTACTTAGGGATAAAAAAGAATAATTCATCCTTAATATATTTATTTTTTTAAATTTTGTAATTTGTATATTTTTACGATCTAATTTAAACACTAACCTGATTAATATTATTTAAGTGTCTTACTAAGAATACCTAATGCATGTCGGATTCACATCTAGTAGATGTCAAAATATTATTGTATTGTTTCGTACCTTTTACTTATAGCATGTAATATGTTTGAACATCAGTTTTGTGAATTAAATAAAAAAAAATATATATAAATATATTTTTCCCAGTGCAAATGTCCCTGCGACCTGGTATATTAATCATACTAAGTTAATCTAAACTGTATGTAGTAGTGATTGTATATGTTTCCGCGCAGTCCGGCGAGCCGGTGTACGGCGCGACGACGGCGGTGGTGCGCGGCGTGATGCGGCTGGCGGCGCAGACGCAGGGCGGCGCGGCGCCGGCCGACGTGCTCGGCGCCGTGCGCGACGTGGGCGGGCGCCTGCGCGCGCTGTGCCACACCGTCGACCGCGTCGTCGTGCCCTTCCCGCACGTGGCGCAGCGGTACACATCACATTCTTTTATACTACTATTTCATCATCATCATCATCCACAGCCTGTAGAGTCTCACTGCTGGGTATAGGCTTCTCTCACATCATGCCACCTTTTTCGGTCCCGAGCCAATCGCATCCAGGTTCGACCCGTAATTCTTACAATATCGTCCACCCATCTTACCGCTGGACGGTCACGCTACGCTTGCCTTGCCTTGGCCACCACTCAGTCAGCGATATATGGCCTGCCCAACTCCATTTGAATCCCATAACGAATAGTCCGTTATCCCGAACTTTTGTTCGTCGTCGAATTTCGCTGTTTGGGATTCGATCTTTCTTCCGATTCTACTATTTCATTGATGCTAAATTAATTACATTTAATAATCAATATGTAATTGAAAGCCTATTGAGGTGAGAACAAACCTATACGATATACAAATAATATTTCAAATTTCTTCGAATCTACTAATAGACTTAATAATTCAACCCTAATATTACCACTGATTATTTTAACCTTAGTTATTTCTGCTTTGATCAACGACGCAATATTTTGATGCCTTTCACAGACAAAAAAAAAATTAAAATACTAGTTAGCAAGTTTAACAATATATATTTCTTACTATATTCTCGTGAATTTAAATATGATTAGTATAAAATATAATACTGAAGAATAGTGACTAATAAATGACTACTGTGTTTTCCAGGGAGGTGGAGATGGCTCATCAGGTCCTGAGTAAGGACATGGCGGCGCTGGTGGAGGCGATGCGGCTCGCCATACAGTACCACAACACCACACTGCACCACGAGTACACCAAGTCAGTACTAAACACCACAAAAAAATACTATAATATAAAATCATTTATACTATATATACTAAACAATTAGGGCATACGTTTAGGGAAGACTTAATAAAATGACTTAATAATAAACTAAATCTAGTCTTAATGTAATTGAGTGCTTAAGTATTATTTATAATGATTGTGTTCTGTGCTATGCTTTTTTTTAAATAAAAAAAAAATATAATCATATTTAATATCGTTTATTTTCGCAGGAGCATGTTGGCTGCAGCGCACGTACTGGCGATGGACGCGAAGAACCTCCTGGACGTAGTCGACTGCATCCGGGAGCGACATCCCAACATCGACTGGCGAGCGGCCCTCGAGTCCGAAGACATCGCCCCCCAACCGCAGAACCAAACGCTCACCTCGCAAAACGAGGTGTTCGCAGCACAGAACCAAATATTCACCCCCCAAAACCCTATATTGAGCAACCAGTCGTCGGTGCAGGAGGAGGAACCAGCACCCCCCAAACCAGACTTCAAGGTAAACCAACCGGTCACGACCAGTCAGCTGACGATCACGGAGAACGTACCCAAAGAGCATAGCAGTCTGCCAGTAACCACCAACCGAGTGTCGACACTCATACACAATTACAATCTGTATGGGAACGTCAGAGAACCGCAACACATATACGGTAACACCGAGCCGGGCACCTTCCAACATTCGACCTCCGTAGACGATTCCAAAATCGATTCCGCACCAATCGAATCGGTCAAGAGTCGAGTCCAAGCGATAGCGGGCAAACTCGACTCGCCGCCGATATACTCGGTGAGTAAAAAGATGGTGCCGCTGGATCAGAACATCGGGCACAGCGATCAGGGGTGAGGGTCGGACGCTTAATTCGCTTCGTAGATGTTATTTTACCCGCGTGGGTTTGACAGCTTTACTGTTTCTTTAAGGGCTATGACATAGGCGCGATGTTAGTATAGTACTTACTGGGATATGCTCGAACAGCATTTATACGTTTACACAGATTGCCGCTTCGATATTGGAGCATAGCTTGGAAAAGACAATATGCTCAATATTCCTTGTAGGCGGGTAGATTTTGAGCCAAATTGTTGTTTAAAAATTATATCCATCCATGTAATGTCATATTATATGTTTCATTTATTGGATCATTGGAGTCTATTCATATACATTTAATGTGTTTTATTAATAGCTGTAATTAAAATATGTTATTTTATTTTAAGTTCAATTAAAAAGTATTTAATTCCGCGTAAAGTAAAGTTAGCTAGCATTAGCATTGCCTATGGCTAATAAGTTTCAGTTTATTTTGATTTTATTACAATCGACTGCCGGCCTCGGTGGCGTAGTATTACTTATACGGTACAACACTACTGTGGGGTCTGGGGTTCGACCCCGGGTCGGGCAAAGTGATATTGGGTTTTTTGCTCAGTATCAGTCTGTAGTCAGTAAAAAAAATTGTACCCGGTATGGCAATAGGCCCGCCTCCTTAACATTGTAGGACAGAACACACATGGCATAAAGTGAGTGCCTTTGTTGCACCTCTGCCTACCCTTTCGGGGATAAGGCGTCATGTGTACAATCGAATATTTTCTCTAAAAACGAGCTATTAATGAAAACACAATGTTTCTCATGTCTATATTTTGAGAATCATCTTAGTGATAATAACATATCATCTGCATTGTTGCGCTTCGAAATTAATAACTCGTGTTGCATACTTCTTCTTAAACATTTATTCTACATATCTATTGTCATCGAGCGTGCGATATTGGAATGAACAAAGCTTTGAAACATTAAATTAGGCGACAAAAAAATAAAGGTTTCCATAACTAGTCATCTGAAAATGGAGACCAATGAGGTTTGTGACTACCAACATTGCTCGCTCCGATCATTATTCTTCAAACCGGCTCAATTTTACACAATTTCAATATGATTTCTATACAAAAACACCAAACTTGTACCGATTAATTTGTGATATTAATGCCAATAATGTATTTGAAGTGAACAGTGTGACAGAGCGAGTCCTCTCCAACTTGCATCGATAAAACATAAGATTTCGTAGTTATTTTACATACAAATTTTATATTTTTGGTGTAGCGAAGTGTTTTGTACTGTGTCCGAACTGGTGCGTATATGAGCGTATAACAGAATTAATTCTTCCATGAAACAATAATGTAATTGTCGAAAATAAATTGATTAAGTATTATTTTGTAATGTGTAATGTATTATTGCGAGTATGTGTATATTTTCAATTAATTAAGCCTTTATGTCACAAATTTGCATTTAGTTTGTTCCACACTGCTGCCGTTCAGACTGGATTTGATGACGTTTTCTTTTGTAAAAATGTACAAAAAAGCATATAAATTGTCTGTAATTTTGTTTTATTTTAATTTTTTTATCCAAAGTTCTTATCATAAGCTTAGATCTCAGAAGGAATTTCTAAGAGTTTTAGTGTTTACGTTAATTTGGTTAGTTGTGTAATTATAACAAGATCAGAATTTATTTATTGACGAATCTTCGATTTATTTGTAAAGTTAATTTTCCTAATATATCAAATGGGACACAACTTCAACTGTCACGCCAGTATTTCCTATTTAATAAAACTTGCCTAGCACTATTTTTAATTATAACCTTTGTAATCCGTGTAATAATTCCTTTTAAAAATATCTTCAATGGTTTCCATTAATGTCGGCGAGCGTTGAGTGTTGTGTCTCATTGTAGCTATAAGCAGGATGTCATTCCAAAGTGTATGTAAGCGGTTCGTGTAGTCCATATATTGTAGTTGTGAGCTGCGGAGATTATTTTTCATCTGATATTCGAGGTGGACCGGTTTTCGTTTACGCATTCGAATAAAGGACAAGTCAGAAATATTTGTTTGTTTTATTTAACCGGAGTGTTATATATTTATTTATTTAATTGTTTATTGTACACCAGTCCTGGATTTGTAAATAGGCCGTTTAGGTCGGGGCCTATGGGCGGCTGCCTCTTAGGGGCGGCATATTTCAGAGTACGCTCACTCGATTTAATTAATCACTCATTTATATAACTTTAGTGCCTTCCGTAATACAAATAAATGGAAAATTATTAAGTATTTTAAAAACCTACATACATAAACCTACCTACATGGGGCGGCGGAAATAAAGTGACCTACACTCATAAAAAATATAAATGTTGTACACATGTACAACAGGAAAAAACTATAGTATATCCACTTATAAATAGAGGACAATTGGCGGTCTTATCACTCGAGGCAATATCTTACAGACAACCATATGACATGAACATTCAAAAGGATAAAAAATAGCAGTTGTGATGTACACTGTTGTTATATATATGCCGATAAGAATGTTTGGATGTTTATTAGTTATTCCTTGCAAATAATTTTCTTTTTTTTACTCATTTTCCCCATTGAGAGCCTGGGAAGGGGAGCGAACTTGTCTATTGCCAGGAGCATTGCGTTACATAGGGAGCCTCGTGCTATACTAGGGGCTACAGAATTAGACGAGGGTCCTCACTCCCTGATTTAATAGAGGATCTTTTTTTAGGTTACCACTTAGTTAAACTAATCATCGCAAAATTTAATTGTGGTTTTTTATTGCCGTCGCAAAATATTAGCATTGAGTAAGTATGTATTAATTAAAGCTAAGTTGGATTTCCGGAATCCGTAAAGATCCATCACTTAACGTCGACTTGATAGATAGCCTAGATGCTTTCTTACAACTCTGATGATGAAGGCACTCGCTGGACATTGCAAATCCAAAATAATAATTATTATTATTGATTGTACGTTACTTTTCGCTGTCGTTTTGCATCGAGCAATGCGTTTGACCTCGGTTAGCTGTCTCTTAAGATACATAGAACTTTGATAAGGAAATTTAGTGCTTGATTTACAAGTTTCAAATGTATTTTAAGTGAAATTTGTTTTCAGTTTTAACAGCTAATTAAATAGTCATTATTTTTTTTTAAATAAAATAAAATACTTTATTTATCACGTAGGCGAACAAAGTTGCACTTATGATACGTCAAAACAAAGAATAAGAATAATTATTATTTCTAAACAACTATTAAAATTACTTATATAACTATGGACATTTTAAATTAGTGATAAAGTTTATACAAAAGACAAGGTACAAACCGAAGTAACCAGCTCGGGCTGGCAAGTAGGTAATTACTAATTATATTGACACTAGCTTTTGCTCGCGGCTCCGCCCGCGTTATAAAGTTTTTCAGGCTAAAGTTTTCCGTTATAAAAATAGCAGTTTCCCGGGAGCCTATGTTCTTCCCAGGGTCTCAAACTGTCTCTATACCAAATTTCATCTTAATACGTTAGGTAGTTTTTGAGTTTAACACGTTAAGGCAGACAGGTGCAGCGGGGGACTTTGTTATATTATTTAGAACTTTTTAAGTGAAACAATCCCGTCATACATCATTGTTGCATAACTTTAACCGCTTACGCAGCGCAGGCAACGGAAGCTCTCAAAACTCATAATTTTCCCCGTTTTTGCAACATGTTTCATTACTGCTCCGCTCCTATTGGTCATAGCATGATGATATATAGCCTATAGCACTCCAGGAACAAAGGGCTATCCAACACAAAAAGATTTTTTCAGTTCAAACCGGTAGTTCCTGAGATTAGCCATTACTGCTCCGCTCCTATTGGTCATAGCGTGATGATATATAGCTTATAGCGGTCCACAAATAAAGGGCTATCCAACACAAAACGAATTTTTCAGTTGAAACCGGTAGTTCCTGAGATTAGCCATTACTGCTCCGCTCCTATTGGGTATAGCGTGATGATATATATCATATAGCACTCCACGAATAAAGGGCTATCCAACGCAAAAAGAATTTTTCAGTTTGGACCGGTAGTTCCTGAGATTAGCCATTACTGCCCCGCTCCTATTGGGTATAGCGTGATGATATATAGCCTATAGCACTCCACGAACAAAGGGCTATCCAACGCAAAAAGAATTTTTCAGTTTGGACCGGTAGTTCCTGAGATTAGCCATTACTGCCCCGCTCCTATTGGGTATAGCGTGATGATATATAGCCTATAGCACTCCACGAACAAAGGGCTATCCAACGCAAAAAGAATTTTTCAGTTTGGACCGGTAGTTCCTGAGATTAGCGCGTTCAAACAAACAAACAAACAAACTCTTCAGCTTTATATAATAGTATAGATTACCATTTATTTGGGAGTATTGGAGTGTGACATTTGAATTTGGCTGGCTTATACATTTATGTAAAGTGTAGCATTTACTTACAAGATGTGAAACAGAACCTCAGTAAAATGTTAGCTCTCTATGGATGAATGAATCCCTACTTGCCGAATTTCGGCAATGGCGGCCAATCTCAACGGAGATCAACCAGGTACGCAGGATATATTATAGTTAACAAGTGTGTGCGCAATACACAAGCACTCTCTGTTCCTTCACTCTCATAGTCCGGTGAGACGGCGACCCGACATGACCGGAGAGATGTGGCACAGGACTAACTAGTACTGTTACATGCTTTCCGAGGCACGGGGGTATCACACCGCCAACTGCCTGACTCCGAGCTGCGACTTTATTTTGAAGTTGGAAAAATCCAGTCACAATTATTTTTGGCTCGACCCGGGATTCGAACTCAGGACCTTAGCGCCATAGTCGTACTACTAACACGTACGCACTATATGTATCGCAGTAGCTCTCGTATATTTAAAATATGAAGCAACGTGTAAACCAATCTCGAATCACACTCTAAAAACATAATTATCAATATAAACTGTAAAGGTTTTAAATAAAATAACTTAGTACAAAATTTTTGGTTTATTTAACAAAATACAAAGCAGTTTGGTTTGTTAATATATAATTGCAACATAAACTAAGAACCCTAGCCTTATCCAATTCCAAATCGAATATGACTGTCATGTATCATTTTGGATTATTCTAAATGGTGTCTGCTAATAAAAAGATATTGAGATCTTTCAATGTATGCAAGATATAAAAATTAAAAATATTACCTTTAGAGGCTTATCGATAAAGATAGGTGACATTAGATGTGAACTACAAGCCATTTTTAATAAAGTCCATTATTCGATGACAACAGCTGCTGGTTTTTTTCAATACAGAAGTCAGATGATTTACTAAAATCCAGGTTAATTTTAAACTGTAATGCCTTATATCCATTTGTCATACGCCCTAACACGTTACATCTTAGTCACTATTATTAAAGTTATCGAGTAAAATATCGATAAAAACCATGTAGCAATTATATCGATATGGGTATTTATTTCAAAAAATCTACAATTTAATATTTGAAGTTGAAGTTGGAAATTTAAAAACTACAGAATATTTATTACAAATTAAATGAATATCGAAATATCTGCAACATTACAATCACATCGCAATTAAATAATAAGATTTTATAAAAAAATCTTTGGAAAAATATTTATTAATTTCTTTTTATCGAGACAAATTTATATCAAGTAAATGGCGATAGACTTGCCCTTTAAGGCATCTCAAGAGTGATATAAGCTTCCCGCAATGTGGATGCTTTAGTTGTGCCTCTGTCTACCCCTTCGAAGATGACTACAGCTTAAGTATAAGATTATTATTAAAATTTTCACCAGTTGATTTCGTAAGACACTTTATGCTATATTAGACTGCAAATCCATTTACTCAATGGAATTACGTAATATGAAAACGACTAAATTTGTTAATAAACAATAAATATACAAGTTAAAAAATAAATTAAACCTCTTCGTGTTAAGTTCTAACATTGTTTATTTAAAACATGATGTCAATTAGTTATCGACTTTACGCATACCTAACGACATCACTATAGTTGGAACATATTGTTTTTCTTGTTCTCATTCGATTTTACACTTCATATGTGAATTATTTCAATGCAATAATAAATGAAAGAGTAATATAACCCAAAATTTATCGACAAAAAAGTATGTTTTCAAAGAGAAATATACGAGAAAACATACACTCAGTAAACCGCTAGATGGCGTTAATTATTTTCTACATGTAGGAATATAAAACCTAGTAATATTTTGGTTTGTATTACTATTTCACTACACCCAAGACCTCATACACGAAAACCTAACAATCGAGGAAGTTAGCGGCCATGAGCAGTTCCAAGGCGATCTCTGGAGCGATCGGGAACTCCGGGATCTCTGTGGAGGAGTTTGTGTAGCGCACCTTGTACGTGAAGTACATACACACCTTCTGCAAGACGTGGGATCTGGAATAAAATATATTATTTGAATTTTCTTATATGGACACGACACAATACGAAGCTTGTTATTGCCATTTAAAACCTTTTCCTCGACTGAGTCGGCGCTTTTCAACAAAACTCAGCCGTCAAAATCAGGTACATGCTGTCACTTAAGATATAACTATGACTTGAGATGTTATCTGTCCATCAAATAGCGACGACCTTAAGAGTCTAACTTTAATTTAACAGCGTCTCAGCTGATGTCGCATTTCAAAGCGAAACTCAATTGCATCAATTAATACACCCCTCAGATACTCTCTAGGTCTCCACACCGAATGCACGTCCATGCAAAGAGTACATTTGTCGCGGCCATACGCACACAGTTAACTATGTATACCTCAAGGTTGCCAATTCACAATAAGGTCTATAAGGGCTCGTGAACATTTCTCTTCCTTCTCCCGTCCCCCCATACTTCCTCCCCGACTATCCCTTTCATACTTCCCTTGAGACTGCCGTGGTTGCTAAGCCAGAAGATCGCCTATATCCCGTTCGCAGGGTAACCCCGTCAAAAAACAGAAACTCTCAGACACTTACGGTATCTCCCTAAAGTTGACCTCGTTAGCCTCGTTCTCAGCAAACTGTCCCGGACCGCTGAGCATCGCTTTGATAGTGCCTGATGTGAGAGCGTGCTCCCTCTTCACGATGAACTCGTGCCCGTCTGAAGACACCAGCTTCACGTACATCGCGTCCGGACCTTCGCAGCCACCGTACACCTTCTCCTCGGCGCCGCCCGAGCCGCTACCTGAATTAAAAAACTCCTTTTTTAAAAGTTGGTTAATGATATTGGACAAATAATGGTGTGAAGAAATCCAAAGTGGTGTAAATTGAAATATTGATACATAATTGGAACACACAAATTACAATATGTAGTTTATTCAGTTTACATCTGACCAGTTATTATTTGCATAATTTCTACACAACACTGTCCAAATAAAAAAAATAATTATAAAGTTTAGTTGAGTAGATTGAAGGACAGAAAAAATCACTACATTTGTTTAGTGGATAAACCTCATAAATCTCTTCTTCTTCAGCTTTAGGATGTCCACTAGCAACTATAGCCTTCCTCTTAAGATTGCACAATATGCCATATCTCATAATGGACAACAAAATGTGTAGTATTTCAATTCTAATTTAGAGATATAATATTTCATAGGGACATTGCAAAGTCCACTCCACTTCACCTGGGACTTTATTCTCTACCACACGTTATTTTTACGTGACAAGCACGTATATAACGCACTCTGCTGCGTTATAGACATTTGAAATTGGCATAAGAAAACCATTCCACGTTAATGTCACGAAAATAACGTAACAAGGACATGCGTTATAGATTTACATTGTCATAGAGTAACTAACTGTAATAAGGCCTCTGAGGGGTGACCTAAAGCTTCGTATGCATCCCTCCTAGCCGAATTTCGGCAAACGCGGCCAGTCTCAATAGAGATCAGCCAAGTACGCAGGATGTATTATGGTGCATAAACGTGTGCACAATACACAAGAGCACTCTCTGTTCCTTCACTCTCATAGTCGGTGAGACGGCGATCCGACATGACCGGAGAAAGACCAGGCGCAGGACCAACGGCTTTATGTGCTTTCCGAGGCACAGAGGCATCACACCGCCAACTTTCTGACTCCGAGATGCGACTGAGTTATTTTTAAGATGTAAAAACCCAGTCACAATTATTTTAGCTCGACCCAGGACCTCAGCGCAGTAGTCTTACTTGTACCGTGTTCAATTCCAACTACGCCACTGAGGTAGTCGACTCTCAAGCAAGGTATATAGACTGTGAGGAATAATTACCTGCAACGGTTCCTCCCGAGCGTTGTTCATCAGCAGCACTGCCACCCGAAGCGCCACCTGAGGCGGGAGCTGATCCTACTGACTGGTACGACATGGTTTCTGCCAAAATAAATATGAATGCGGTAAATCTATGACATCTTTCTATGACAATCTATGCCACTGAATAGACATCTTGTAAATAGGGGTACAAGATAAATATTGGTACAGTCAACTAGTATAGAAGCTGCACATTTACTTGTGGTAGGTCTCTCATATGTGAGAGTCTGCCTGGATAGTTACCACCGCAACATCTAATTCTGCCGCAAAGCAGCTGTGTGTACTCACTGTTGCGTTCCAGTTTGAAGAACATTGTAGCCAGTGTAACTACTGGACATAATGAGAACATCTCGTCACAGGATAGCGAGCGCAGTGGAATGCCAAACAATACAAACAATACTTTGTAATTCAAAGTGTTGGATGGTGTTTCTACTCTTTATGGGCGGTCGTATCTCTTACCATCAGGCAATCAACAAGTTCGTCACGTCATTCAAAGCAACAAAAAAAAACAATTATTTTTGTTTATCAAAATATTTTTATCTTATGTAATACAACATACACTCTTTATAGATTATCGATTGCGTAGTTGTATTACGCGCACGGTACGTCCAACACTCAAGGTCCCTTGTTCTTGTGGTGGTAGTCCAGATATGCTTATGTATAGGACATATAGGGATACAATACACATAGCGAAAAGTGGGTGCCCTAATTGCACCTTTGCCTTTCCTCTAGGAATATTTTTTCTAATACGCTTCTTGTTCATTTCAATCCCAAAGTGCTAGCTGCATATAGTCAGATAAATTTGAAAGGCTTGCATCGTTATTGTAGTAGAATTTTACAATAGACAAAAATAAATCAATATATTAAAAAAAAATCTTTTGTATAACTAAAAGATACTGCATTTATTTAAATGACACTTTACTATAATATCATTTAAAAACGGTTTTAAGACAAATTTTCAAATAATCTTTCTCAATAGTGCTGTATTTTGTATCAACATTTCTCAATATATACTTTACGCCTGTGGTTTTACTACATTTGCTTCTGAGCAACTTATGTTTTTAAATATTGCCTTTGTTAATCTGATAAAATTAATATAATTTATCAAGTGATTAGTTTGTTATTTATGACCACAAAACACCTAAGTAGGCAATGGCTTGGCTGTGGCTCTGGCAATGCTTTAGTTCTTGTCAGCGGATGCTGCTTAACGTCAAGACCGCTTGCTCATTTGCCTACTAAGCCAATAAAAAAATAAAAAATGAAGTTTTGTACCAAAATATATACCTTTCTCCTTCTATAGACCAACCTGCATCATTGTAGTTACTATGAAATTTTAATGATTTATAGTATTCCGTTTTTTATACAATAATATCCACTTTTTATTATAATTCAATTTGAAACATTCTTATTGACAAAGTCAAGGGTTAGTTTGTGGTTTCATTCATAGATTTTCTGTTGTCTAGATGCTATATATAGATAAAAATATTAATAAAATATACTTTATCTATATGAATTACTTGTTAGCTAGAAATATTTTTAACTCTTTTACCAGTTATTTCGATATTAAATTGTATGATTCCGCAAATTGACTGTTACAATCTAACTTCTGAATGAGTAAGCAAAAAATTTAGTTATATTTGGATGCATTAACAAAAAAATATTATTTCAGGATTCACATGATTCAATATAATGCTACCAACTTTATATAAATTAAAAATTAACTATAAATCTTAATTATATGTTCGATAATATGTTATTAATTCACATTGTAATACCTATCAATTGTTCGTTTTCAACTGAAAACACTATGAAATAATAACTTGTATTCAAACACTAGAAATATTGTAATGCAAGACAAGCTAACACATAGTTTACTATGAATGAGAATAAAACTGAAATCGTTACATCCGCGGACCAAAATGCATTAGCAGCGTTCTTCCATTCAAGAATTATGTAGATTCAATTCTTGCACTCATAATTTTTTTAGTTATGAGAGCAAACAGACAAATTAATTACTAACCTGGATTAAAACTTTGTGTATAATTTGTTAAATGTTTGTTAGATGACTCTCCGAGTGTTCAAGAATAAAAATAAATTTATTTTAGGTTATTGGATCCGACTGAATTCAGAACTGACAGAAGTCAGAACTTGACAAATACGAATTTGAATTGTCAGTGATATGACATTAGGCATATAACATGCATGTTTTTTGGTTCCAAACACAGACGTATGAAAAAAAGTCTGTAGTTAAAAATATGGGAAAGTAAAAATATTTACCTGACCAAAATATAAACTTCCCACTACCTACTGATAATTAGTAACCAATAAATAACACTCCAATTTTATTATTGTTTTACTTATCGCTATACATTTTAACTGCGATTAAAAAGAGATGTCGTAAAGACTATTTCACACAATGCCATACGAAATATATGAAACAGGTATGTACATATCTATGTACGAATTATATTAAAAGGATATATATATATATATATATATATATATATATATATATATATATATATATATATATATATATATATATATATATATATATATATATATATATATATATATATATATACATAAGTATCAATCCCTATTGAATCAAACAAAAAAAAAACCATATGCAAACATTAAATTTTTATTTCACTTTACGAAGTACGCTGTGCGAAAAACTTTATTTATTCCAAATTTTTAAAATAATTAAGTATATACTTATTCCTCTAGGGACCTCAGTGATCTAATATCTACTCATTGAAATCATTATTATGAGCCCATTACACACCATATCTACTGTAAATTGCTGAGGAGGAGGTTACTTGATGCTATAGCATTAGCACAGGGTTTCCATGTCTTACAAATACTACCGGAGTAATAATAATTTAAAATTAATCAGACCTGTAAAAGTGGGCAAAGAGCTGATGATCTTCAAAAGCCTGAATAGGTCTTCTTAAAGTATAGCTATGAACCACCTCGATCACATTAGCTTTCAATAAAAAATATAAGTATATCAAAATCGGTCCATTAGTTTAGGAGCTACAATGCTCTTATTCCGCCGCGCATATTGGCAATGCAGTGCAGTACTCGATAACATATAAAAGTGCTAGTGGTTATGAAATCACTTTTGTTGCTTGCGTTAAATTTCAACTGCATAAAATAGGTACATCATCATAACAATATAACCTCTTTATCATATTATAATCCAACAGTATATTTTAAAATTTATTTTACATAAATGCATGATGTACCTAAATATTTTATTCGATAATTTGCGTAGACTTATAAATGGGCTGATAATTTATCTATTGTTCGATTAGTGTTCCAGCGACATAATAGTAACCTATTTATAGCTTTACCATAAAATAAAATTAGATGTGATGGGAAGATAATAAATTCTATAATACATGCCAATTGTATTTAGACATAAATTAGTTATTGTAAATTTATTTTTCAATTAACTTAACTATTCTACTTCGTACGGCCCTGCCTAACTCCGGCTAAAGATTTTAATTAGTTATAAGATCGATTTGATGAACTGGTAGCACTGAAAACCGCTCCCAATGTAGGTCATCGGACCACAGCTGACGATTCGGCGGACTTTTTTTGACATGGCTTTTGGCTTCATTCATTATTTTGACATTTCGTGATTTCGATGTCAAGCGCTACGTATTTCTTTGAAAAGGGTGATTTTTTTACTGTTTTCGCTCATTTCTCGTATTTTTTTAATCGGACAAGTGTTTAGGGAGGTCAGACGAATACTCCGCCGGACGGGATTCGAAGTCGGACACGAGAAATTCCGCGAGAACCATGTGACACGAATACGAAAAAGCGCCTCCTGACCGTCAATGTGACAGAAATGTTTTCTGCCATCGCGACGAGTCCGAGCGACAGCCACTGCAGAGCCCGAGCCGGCCCGACGCCCGATACACGAACGGCGACGTAGAGCCCGGGCAAAAATGAGCGCGAGATGGCCAGCCCGCCACCGAACCCCCGAGAAGGCGAGGAGGTCGGCCCCGAGTTCGGCGAGGAAGCGAGCAGCAAAGGCGCGCCCCCCCCGCAGAAGAGGTTCATAGCGCCGCCTGCCTCGCAGCTGCCTTCGAAGCTGCACTACGTGACGGTGAGCGCACCCGGACCTAGTGGCGTGAAAGCGATCTTCCGCACGGTGAAGGTGCCTCGGCGCGTCCCCACGCTGGGTGGCACGCCGCGCGAGGAGCCCGCGGCGGCGCGGCCGGCGGCGCGTCGCGCCGGTCGCGAGCATACCAAGCGCCACGTCTGTGCCACCTGCGACAAGCGCTTCTCTAGCCCTGGCAAGCTCAGCCAGCATGTGCTCTCACACACTGGGGAGCTGCCTTTCTCCTGCGACCTGTGCGAGAAGCGCTTCAACACCAGGTTTAAGCTCGCCCGCCATGGTCTCATCCACAGCGAGGCTCGAGCATTCGCTTGCAATGTTTGCGGTAAGACTTTCAATCGCAAAGATCACTTGACTAACCATGTTCGAGTTCACAATCCTGTTAAGAAGCTGTACACCTGTGAGAGACCTAACTGCAGAAAATCTTACACTTCTCTGATGAGCTACAGGAAACATGCTGCTCTCCACTCTGCAGAAGAAGGTAATCTGCAGTGCAAGATATGTGAGGAGGTTTTCCCCTCTCGTCAAGAGATAGTGCACCATCTTAAAGTTCATACAGGTAGTCGGACACTCAAAAGTGAAACTGATAAAAAGTTTACATGTGATTTTTGCGATAGGCGGTTTTTCACTGCAAAGGATGTGCGTCGGCACCTTGTAGTGCACACAGGTAGGAGAGATTTCTTGTGCCCTTTTTGTCCCCAAAAGTTTGGGCGTAAGGACCACTTGGTCCGACATGTGAAGAATGCACACCCAGATGAGTCATGGAAATCAGCTGCGGTTGGCACTTCCAGTGAGCCTCCACCTGAGGCATCTGCCTTTGAGGAGACATATGGTGACTATCCCCTGGAAGGCACTGACTTTGGTATCTGGAAACCACCTTCTCCAAAGGAAAGCCAGGCAAAGCGTCAAACAAGAGTACCATCAGAAGAAATCATAGTGGAACTACCACCATTAGATCCTGCAGATATTAAAATAGAGCCACTAGATGTCAAGATTGAGAACACCTTAGTGGAGGTGAAGATTGAGGAGCCTGCGTCGCCATCGTGCGAAATCCTCGAGAATGTGGAGTACCCCATATACATGGTGCCACCGCCATATTCCCAGACGCCATCTGACTTGCCTTATCTATCACCACAGGAGTTGCCAGACACGTTGCAGGCTCACTTGTTGGATCCTGCCAATGTTCAGTCCATCCTGATGGATCCAGGGGAGGGACCTTCTGTTCTGTCCAGTGAAATGCTTGGGATCCTGAAAGAAAGTGAATCAACTTATACAGGCGAGGAAGGTCGCGTCCAGCAACAGAGGCTGCCAGCCTTCACGCAAGCCTTTCAGACGGCGCAGAGTCCGAAGCCCCCGAAGCCACCGCCCCCGCCCTAGTAAACTCGCCAGCCGCCGCCGCCACAACCCAGCCGCTTGTCTGAGCGCGGCAGACTACGTGACGACGTGCCGCAAGGTGAGATTCCTGCATTTAGCTTATGTGAATACCGAACTACCTCACTAGGTAAGGTTGGACTAAGCTGTAAATAGTCTGGAGTGCAGTAGTAATGAAAATATAATATTTTTGGACTTTATATTTCGACATTGTAAGCGTATCTTTACGGAAACTCGGGGACTCGTGCCCTGTTGTTTAAATTGCCAAATTGTATATTTGTACGTTTGAGGTATACCAAAATGTTTCCGAATTCTACATGAATATGTGATCTAGTCGTGTATGTACTTTCGGAATTGTATATTGTTTATTTATAGCGTACATGTTTCACGTTTAAAGAGTATAAATGGGACCAACTCTGTGAGCTGTTAGGAGGGATACGGTTAATGCTTAGTGAAGAATTAAGTGGAGAGCGCGCAGGCGTTGAGTTCGTGTTCTGTGGTGTGGTGGACAGTGATATAGTATAGTCAGCAGAATTACTAGAGGGTATATGGCTCTTAAAAGCGGCTTGCTATTATAATATGTTTTAGAGAGGCTTGCCGCTTTTGACGCGAATCGAAATACAACGGAGCATATCACTTTCTGTCAATGAGTTGGAAATTCTGCCGGAGTAGATTAACATCAGATCTGTCTAAACTATCATGAAAATATCATCTAAGTGTAAGTGTTCAGTACAGAGTTAAATGAAGGCTTTATTGTGTATATCAATAGGGTTCAATTTCATTCTATTATCAGAATGATATCGAAGTCCTATAAACTCAGCAAACAAGCAACAAAATGCAATAAAAATAATCAATATACCTCAGAAGCAGCAATGCTTCCTTATAGAATAATTATAAGTCATTTAGACAATACTAATTGGGTCTAAGTCTAATGAGCAAATTGTACACGAATTTGGATTGGTAGGAAGTTAACATTATCTTTTCAATGAACAAATGTGCCAAAAGCGGTAACGACAGGCCGACGCGTCACTAGTATCGTATCAAGCTACATTTGGCTCGCGCGCTAAATTTACTCTTTTTTTTTGCTCTTTGGACCCGAAAATAAGCAAGTGCATACAGCCGAAAGTTTTAGTAGTGTTAAGTTAACATGCGATTTTGACAGTACTAAAAACATAGTTCACATACAAAAATCATTTCTGAAACAGTGACCGCAAGAGCAATTTGTCTTGGCATATTTTTAGAATTATAAGCCAAATTATATATTTTTTTAGTTATGTCATTGGAGTGTTTATGTGTCAGGTGACTATAGTGAGAATTTAAACAACTTGGGCCAGATGAAATGGAAGGATATTACAACGGTATTATTAGGTGCCTTGCATTTCTGGTATTAAATCTGTGTACACTACTACTCATTACTATAATGATTAAAATCGGTTGGCCATTTACTTTCATTTCTATGATTCATTATAAATGTTAATGATTTTTAATACCATCCATTGGTGCTATCGGCCAACTAGATTTTTAATCAACCTAGGGTCGCCTTTCTACCTCATTTAAAGCTACAGCTCTCTGTATTCCGTATTTATAATGTCCAAGTCAGTATGTGATAATGAAATAGTATGTTTCCATTATTGCTATTTCTATGGATTATTAAAAAACTTTTAGTAACAAAAAAAGCAAAGCTATGTACAGTTTAATTGAAGTATATAAGGGTAGTATATAATAGTGACTCAATAATACCAATACTTCATCATCATGATGCTTTTATGCAATTCCCAAGGGTCATAGAAGATTTGGAAAATATTTTTAATCATATATCAACATTACATATTGATAGCTTACTACCCAATTTTGCACTTAAAACAATATACTAAATGTTTTTTTATTATATACATAGAAATAGTAATATAATATTTTTTTTAATGAGTAGTAGTTGTTAGGCTGGAGATCAATAAATAATTGGATATCGTCAAAATTGGACTGCATTTGTGTAGTAATTTGGATTAGCCAATTTGGATGATGGTTCTATGTTGGATTCCTGACACAAACAAAAAATACATCTTAAAGTTAAGTTTTAATTGGTAATTCGAAAATATCTTTAATTTCACATGATATTGAATGTTTGGCGTCTAGTAATGGAATGTAAAGAATTGTAAAGCGGAGATCCAATGTTGTAAACATACATAGAATATGTAAATAATTCTAATCTTTTTAGGTTAATAGGACTGTAAAAAATTTAATCTACCTCAAAAAAAACTTATTCTTACTTCTAGAAATTTAATGAATATGTTAGGTTAGTGAGAGTTAGGATTTTTTTAATTTCTATTTGAGAGATACACCGATCATAGGGCAGGTTAAATACATCCATGTTGTCTTAATATTGTTTAATGTTAGTGTGTGCTGCAATATCGAAATCTTTATTGATATAAAACTTAAAATATGTATGATTATTATTATTAATTTGCTTTATATTTTTATTATGCTCTTTAAGAGCGGCCGTTGAGTTTGATCCGACGTTACGAGCATTTGAAAAATTAAAAAAAAAAAATAAGAAAAAAGATCTGGCGATGAAAGTTACAATGAAAAAAAAAGTAGTTTTAGGAGATACATTCACATATTTTGATATGAAAAATCTATAAAAAAATGGTATAAAAAATTCACATACATATTTTCCTGGACGCAAATATCAGAAAAGATTTCCGTGGAAATGTTTTAAGAAACGCATGTTTATTTTGTTCAATAAAAGCCTAAATATTTTTCATTGACCTATTTCATGATTACTGTGACATATTCATGCGTTTTTAAAAACATTTTTGCTAATTCATTCCGAAGGCGGTAGACTGAATATTATTTTATACTTAAAACTGTTTACTCACGATCAACGAAAATGCGATCGCTTCAAATACGATAGCATTCAACTTGATTGTGTGTACACAGCATTACACAAATCCATGGTTACTGGTCAAATATAAGTCCAAAATTAGATATTCCCGTATTTACGTGTCAATGCACTCGTTTGCACGTACATTTTTATATTTTTGTTTAGTCTATTCAAGATAATTCTATTTGCCATGTAAAAGCTATAACAACACTGTATAGTGTGGGAGAGGAGACTGGGTTGGTTTAAACCAGTCATACTCAATATTTTTTTATATGAGCGACAAGAAGTCTTTGTAATGGTGCCTCGGGTAACAACGTTAATTCATTGACCTACTTAAGTATCCATAAAAGTTAATTAAAATTGATGTTTTATTTATTTTATTAAAAGTATACATATTTAACGCAATTCATTATCATACAGATCAAGTGGTATAAGATTTTTTTTTTATTAGTGAAATTATGATGGATTAAAAGGTCCGGCGCGGCGCGCCGCATGTGGCTCGCGCTTGCGTGTTGAGCATAGCTGGTTTAAATCCTTACATTGATTTTCATAAAAATACCACTCAATATGCAGTTATGTTTTGGCGTGGATTGTATTCATTACTTAAAGCAGAATTTTCAATTATTTTTATTATATAATGAAAAAAAAAACATTTTTAAGTTTCTAACCGGTATCCATGGTTGTTTGACGATATTCCGGCTACACCCTTAAGCACTAGTCATAATATACAATAGCAGCACATAATATATTCTCAAAAGGGCAGTTATACTGAGTGATATTTAAATAAAATTACAATAGACTTTGGTGTTGGGCTCAATGAAAATATTTGTCACAGGGCTTTTGGTGCAGATTATTTTCATTTTTTTATGTCTATAAATAGTTTTGTAACTGTGTGGATGTTTTTTGATTCATTTTGTACGAAAATATATGCTAATTATAGTATATCACTATGATCCATGGTTAGTGTTTTTATTGAGCCCAAGCCGATTTAATTGGTGCAACCAAACAAGTACAAATAAACAGAAATAAAATAAGATATATTTTTTATAGTATTGAAATATTTATACAACGATTAATTCAATATATTTGTAAAAATCCTTTAAGATTATATTTTTAAATTGGGAATATAATATGAAAGAGTATCATTGTACGGCCGTTTTGTTAACATAGTAAGCGTTAAAGGCGAATATTGTTGATATATGTTATTTATTTAACAGTTACTATGCAGGTTTGTTTCTATAAAATCGTGTTAAAATATTTTAGTAATACGTATATTGAAAGCTCGGAGAGCTGGAATGATATTCAGTTATATTGTGTCGTGAAAAAAAAAAATTAATCATGGAAAAACAATGCGAAATTCATTTATAAATAAATGATTTATGTATTCTTTTTTTTAATATATTTCCTGAGTATGGTTCTTTTACTCACCTATTTCAAATCTTTGTTTTATATGTTTTAAAGAATGTAATGAACGAAAACCTGCTTATACAGCTTTTGTCATACGACGATAAATCTATGTGTATCTGTAAGTTTCGCAGCACTTAAAGTGTCACGACTTGTCCTTTATAATATTTAATGTACGCATAATTGTTAAATTGTACCTACCCCCAGTTTTATTGTTTTTTTTTTTGCGTATAATGAGTGTGACTCATATATTTTTTGTAATAACAAATTATGTTGTAATACCAAATACATAATTTTATTATATTTTAATTTTTATTTTGTGCTTACATCTGTAAAAGTTCGAATATTTTTTTTATTATCGTCTAAGTTTTGGTAACAGCAACGAAAGTGCTACGAGTAAGCTGTTGTACGTAATAATTTATTGTTAAAACCATGAATACACAAATATTGTACAATTATCCCAATCTTCAATATTTACTTGATCATTTTATAGACTGAGTTGATATTTTGATATTTTTATAAAATCGCAAATGCGTCTGTTGCTATAATTTTACTGTCCTTTTCCTAACATAGCAAGTAATATTAGTACCTATTGTCATAATGTATAAAGACCAGTATAGAAGCATACCTACCTCGAATTTTCTGTTGTATTATTTAATTATGAACTGTGATTTAATTACAACGGACGCAAATGCGTATTACTGCTAAACTACCTACCATATTTGCCTTATATTTTACTCGTAGCCATAAAATTATGTAAAATTGTTCAGTAGTTATACGATATACGTAATTTTGGTACATAACTTAGGGGCCTTTATAAATTAAAAATGTAGATTGTTTGAATTGTAATGAAAAGATAAAAAATAAATATTTTTTAGATATCTATGATATTTTTAATAGAATGGATCTATTTTTGTTACGCTTTTATCGAGTAATAAGGCATTTCTTTTTGGATGTTGAAAAATTTATACGTTTTGAAATGTTACATTACAGAATGAACTGTTTTATTTGGAAATTAGATTTTTAATTAATATCTAATATTGGTATTTTTAAAATTCCTTTGGTGCTTTATGTTACAAACTAAATCAACTGGAATAGAAAACAAATATTTTTTATTTCATTTAATATCATTTTGAAATCGTATTATTGTAAATTCAAGAATAACTTAGATAAAATAAAATCAAGCTGTAAGCTTGTAACATGTCGATGAACTTTTTTATAATCCGTGTCTTTATAAGTATAATTTATTTTTCTATTTTCCAAATGAAATGGCGTGAATATCAGTAATCGGGTAATGACATCAAATATCCGCTGAATGGCCTAATGATAATAAATTATAAACATTGTACCTGGTTTATAATAACACGATGTAATGGTCTTCATTGTAATAAATATTTGAAACAGCATTATGTATTTTTGTTCACTGCATTTTGAAGTTTATGTTGATGTACAGTACGATCAATTTGAAGTTGTCACTACACGTATCCTGTACATCTGTCTTTATCGTAGGCTCCAGAAAACAATGGCTGCACATCACGACTGACTACTATTCTCAATAAACGATCCCAATATTTTTTTTATCTACAGTGAAAACCGGTTGTAGCGACATCGAAGGGATCACCGAATCTGGACGCTATATCCGATAGTCGTTATAAATGATACAATTTTTATATGCGCTTATTTAAAAGAGACCTTACTATTTAGTGGTTATAATCGATGCGTCTCTATAATCGATATATCGTATCTCAATAATATGCCAAATAGTTTTTTTTTGGCATTCTTACAAAATAACTTATTTTGATTAGTTCCTTCTTGGAATCATATTGAAGATTGAAATGGGGGATCGGTTAATTGGGAATGGCTGAAATAACGTACGACATAGAAACTCGTATTTTAGTCTACCGCCAATAACTTTGCAGTTGTATAATGCAAAATATTTCTTGATGGGAGTATGACCATTTGTTTAAAGTAGATATCACCCGTACACAAGGTAATAAAACAAGCCGTAATGTGTCGTTGAATTTTGAAAAAATCCGTGGACACTTAAGGTATTCCAGTCCCTCGGCGATCGACTCGATATCTGGACATTTACAAGTTCCTGAGTATTTTCCTAATTTCCTTGCCAGAAAAAAAATCATTCTGTTTCCATGTTGATGTAAGATTTTTCATATGCGAGTCCGCCTGGGTAGGTACCACCATAATATCTACTTCTGCCACCAAACAACAGTCATTGTTGTGTTCCGGTTTGAAAGACATTGTAGCCAGTGTAACTACTGGACATAATAAGATTTAACACCTTATGTCTCAGGATGGCGAGCGCAGTGGAATACCAAACAATACTTTGTATTTCAAGTTGTTGGATGGTGCTTCTACTGTTAATGGGCGGTCATATCGCGTATCATCAGGCGAACAGCAAGCTCGTCTCATCAATCAAAGCAATAAAAAAAAACTGGCATCTATATTTTTTCTAAGTCGTTTTTCTCATGGAGCTTATGGATAGTTTAAACCCAACCTCCTTGAACATCTCAAAAAAATCATTAATATCCAACCCAAACTACTACAGGAATAAATAAAAATCCAAACAAGTTGATGCAGCCAATATAGACGAATTATATTTTATTGCTGATCAATCATTAACAAATAACATATAGTCTTACAACCAGAAACAACAAAATAAATACCTAATCCACGGTAAACAAGGGAACAGCGGAATTCCGTCACAAATATACAACACAATTTAACTATACGACGAAATACGGTTAACTTGCGTTACGTAATTTACACTGATACACATTTACATTAATTATACAGTTGATTATTAGAAACATCCATTCAAGTACCTAAACGTCACCTGAATTTGAACTAAACAATTCAATTGTACTAAAATACTAACCCTCCCAAATACGGACACGGAGGCCGCTCGATTATAAATCAATTGCTTTTAGAAAAATATCGTTATGTCGTGTCCAGATAAATGCACGCCTGACACCTGTCACTCGTAGGAATGTTTATTCGCGCGAAGCCACCTTCCGCCTCAGTCTGTGTACAAACTGAAAAGCTACAAAAAATCATTTTACTGTCCGTCGTTTCAGTTTTCTCACTTTACCGCCCTTGGATTTGTTCTTGAGCGACATGCCGTCTAGATTGGGCATGTCCGAGTCCGATTTGTCGGAACGTTTTTGGTACACCGGGTTGTCGTTTGCGTCGTGGTCGGAGCTGTCCACACCATTCTCCATCCTTATCGTGTTCACATAGCTGTGCGGAGGGCTATCGTCATCAGAATCCTGATAGTTTCCATTCGGCTCGTGTTTCTTGTACTGGAACCTGTAGTTGACGTCCTCATCGCTGTCCGACGTCATTCGCGACACTTTGTACCTTCTGTTTATGTTCTGAAGCGACTGGTTCTTCTGTAGCTCTCCGTGCACGGAGTCTCTGATGTTCATCTCGGAGGTGGATTTGGTGCAATACTCTTCTTTGTCCGACTCGGAGTACTTGCGCGAGAGGCGGCGCGTGTCGAGGGAGTAGTCGTGAGTAGGGAGTGTGGTGGCGGGCGCGGGTGCGGCGGCGGGCGGCGCGGTGCCCTTCAGCCGGACCTCGGGCCCGCCGCCGTACGTGCCCGTGAAGAACCTCCACAGCTCCTCGCTCAGTTGTGCGTGGTCTGACCCGTGTTTGAGAGTGTATATTGTCGTGCCGTCGACGTCCTGGAATTTGTAAAATATGGGTCAATTTGGTTTGAAATAAAGTAACACTGCCAGTGTTTTAGAATTTGGAATAATTATAATAGACGACATTCGTAGGATCGCTGTAGCAGAGGACCGAGCAACGTGGCACGCTCTAGGGAAGACCTATGTTCAGCAGTGGACAGTTATAGGCTGATGAGATGAGATAATAGACGAAAGCAATTTCAAATCTCTGATTCAGCTAAACAAAAAAAACATTTTCATAACACCACTAACAAATTTATTTCGAGACAAAAATTTATAATCCATTTTTATTATATAAGTAAGAATTGTGTATAATAAAATTATGCATTCAGTAAGAAACATTCTTTACCCCATAAGACCCTGTATATTTTGTTACACCCTTCCCACCCCCATAATTGATCTAATATCGTACCTGTTTGGTGACGATGCCGGTGTTGTCGACGGGCGGCGGCGGCTGCTGCGTCTTGTTGCGAACGAACGCCTGCCACTGCCGGAACCAGTGCATGCTGATCGCGTACATTGTGCCGGGGTACTCTTGCTCCTGTTATAAAATAAAATAAAATGCTTTATTCATCACGTAGGCGAACACAGTTGCACTTATGATAAGTCAAGGTACATGAGAATATTTAATTATTACTTAATTAAATTAGCTTATATAAACAAAGACAATTTATGTTGAAAATAAAATAAATGAAAATTATAGTAAACAAAGAAGCCAGCTCGGGCTGGCAGGAAAGAAGAAATAAAATGATGAATATACATAATTTTAAATAAACAATAAGGGAGAAACGCGTCGCGATCCTCACCGGTGAGGACAATAAAAGCCCTACCCTAGCTAACCTACCAGCCTTTCACTAACTACCTAAGCGATGACTACCTGAAGAAAAAAGGCAGAAAGAAATTCTGGGCTTTATTTTTTGTCTTTGTTTGTGTTAGTAACATATATTTTTAGTGCTGTATTATATACTGCCCCAGTACACGGGCCTCGTTTACTATTGAAAAGATTAGGCTTGGTTCCACCATACTGACCTAGTGAGGATTAGCAGACTTCACATACTCTTACAATTCTTATAAAGAACGATATTATTATGACAAGCGATAATTGACAAAGAATACACACATAACTTTACAAAAGGCAGATATGCACGTGTCCGTGACTTTTGAAGTTGCAGACATCGTCTTGGCAGTCAGTTGCACACTCAACTAGGCTATCGTCGCTGTTATGACTAATAATTATATCGTATTAATTTTTGGATATATTTACTCATATGAAGTTTTCGTTTTGCTCCCTATGCTTTTATTGCACGTATTTATACGGGACAAAAAAATTCTTGTAGATAAATAATGTATAATATCCTTCGTTTTAAATATGGAAACAGCACTAAGTGATGTGTTTGTATAATGGCTTTGCCTGCTTATTACATGGCAAATGTGTAGTTATTTATTCCTGCGGGTTGTGTGCGTGTGGTGTGTGGTACCTGCAGCGCGGCGTGCAGCGCGCAGAACCGTTGCAGCTCGTGCGCGCGGCGCGCGCGCAGCCGGTGCGCCGCGCGCGCGCACGCGCCGCACGACCGCACGCACCGCACCGCCGGCCCGCCGCCGAACCTGGCACGAGACACGCACTGTACTAAACTAACACTATCTATGTCAAATACTTTACACCAAAATAAAAACATTGTCTACACTTGTACCTTTATTATGAAAAGAGAACAAATACATGATATTTCACATATGCATTAAAAAAGGAGAACGTCTGATCCGGTCACCACATGCTGAAGCTTAATTTGGTCTTTAAGTATTGTGTTTAAAAACACGTAAGGATAACAATATGACATAACCATAAAACGTTTTTAACAATTTTGTATGTGTGTACCCATAAATTTAATATATTATAGGTAATTAATAGTCAAATATATATATATTTTTTTTTATATAATATGGAACCTCAATCCGATGAGGTGTAGTTTAACTTGCTGGTAGTAGGATATATTTTAAATCCGCCCGCACAGCGACCGCCGTACACAAGGTGATAAAACCCGTCATAGCGGCCCATGTAAGTAGCGATACGGGATCAATATAGTATCTGGCTCCAACAGGCCGGCATAATTGTGTTGACTGTCGAGGGGTAACCATCACTCGTCAGTCGACATTTTTGGCCCACTCCACTTACCATCAGAGGCAGTGGAGTCACTATGCAGTGCATGTATAAAAAAACTACAATATTATCGCTTCGGTGTGTGATTTGAGTGCCTCGTCGGGGCAGGGAAATAATGCCAAAAAAAAACCACTGAGTTACTAATATGATTTTTAATACACTGAACACTACAGCATTAAGTTCTAACATAGACAACAAAACAGCAGTGTAGGCTTAAGCGTACGAGTCGCGCCCGCGCGCGCTTCCACCCCGGGAGAGAGTTACTCGGGCACTGTGGGAGCGCGGAGCGATGAACGCGGGCGCAAACCGTACGCTTTTGAGCGGGGTGCGAGGGGGGGCGCGAGGGGTGGTGGCGCGTGATGCCGCTGTGTACTATGGCGGCGCGCTACAATATATACAAAAGTACGCATACTCACTGTTGGTGAAGGAAGCGCCACAACTGTTGTGGTATATGCGCTGCCAACAAATGTAGGTGTTGTTGCCTGTCCGTGCGCACCGCGCCGTGTCGACACGCGAAGTCGCTGTTATCTATGGGCCCTGGCTCCGCCCACGTGTTAAACCTAGATGACGGATTTTATTACACGTGGGAATACTTTATATTCTGACGTTGGTAACATTGGCTTATAAAATTTCGCAAAGCTAAGCTTAGTTAAAACACTAATTTACTCGGTCAGCTGTAAGTCAAAACCCGCCATCTTGCGTCTTAATAAGGTTTGAACTAGGAAACCGGTGATGTTTTTGACAGCTATTTAAGCAATTCTTAACCACTTCTTAACGCTAAAACAAGTTTATAAGTAAGACTGATTGTGTAATGTGTATACATGATCGATTTTTGTAAATACTTTAATAAGTATGTCAGTGTATTCATAATGATTTCTTGTGTTTACCCAAATATTAGACATTTCAATAAAACTATTTTTACGAATTTTGTCGCGGTTTTTATATTATGATTTACTCTTGACTTTTCGAAGACTACATGGTCACAGAGTGGACTGAGGTGTTGGTCAAGTGAAAAATAGTTAAAATATCTACCTACATTTTACAATTATACAGAATTATAATTATTTTATTGTTAACGGTCTGATGTAGGCAGAATTCAATTTTAGTGTATTCAGTAACTTCATAAATAGAAAAAAAAAATGTTCTCTAGGAGTATCAAGAGTGAGGTTGATATGGATGTAATCACTTTCGGCCTTTGTATATTTTTAAATGTATAAATACTGGATTACTGGATGGACTGGATTGTCTCGGTGGCTTGTATAATGGTACACTTACAGTGCTGGGGTCTCGGGTTGGATCCCCGGGTCAGGGAATTATATTGGGTTTTTTTATTTAGTATCAATTCGGATTTGGTACTTGTGCTCGATATGGCGATAGTCTCGCCCTCTATCACATCATGGGGAGGAATACACACCGCTGAAAGTGGTCACATCTGTTGCGCCTCTGCCTACCTCTTCGGCGATAAAACGTGTGAGTGTGTAAATACTATAAAAAAGAAATATACAATTAACTTACTTATTAATCCACTGCTTAGAAATGTAATATTTGGTATCGTTGTTATCGACGCTCGCCGATTCTAATATCTCCGCCGCTTTCTGTCGCAGCACCGTCATTTGAGGGTTGACTTTTCTAAAATGATGTAAAAATTTACATTATTTATACTGTACTTATTAAATACAAAATAAATGGTAATAAATAAAAGAAATAACATCCTGTATCTCAATACTTATGTTTTATTATGTAATATTATTGTATGCAATTTTATTCAACATTAAATTCATAAATACGTTTGCAATCTTTATGTATAAGATTATAAAGCAATCATTGTATTCGAACACTTTTATCAAGAATATACAGGATGATTGAATGTAGTGAGATAAAAACGAAAAGTAAGATTATTTTATAACAATAAAAGTACACAACTCGTACCGATAAATCTTTGAATTATATTTCAACATTAACATGTTTATAAGCAAGGTCGACTGAGGAACGTCGCCTGACCCATAAAATAAATATATCGACGATTGAAAGGTTAATTGACTTAAGCGACATTTTTAAATTAAACTATGTTAAAAAAAAAGAAAAAAGAGCTGATTTTAAATATGTGTGAAAATTAGTGTTGAAAAAAAAATGTCGCTTAGGCCAAACAGGCTTTCAACTATCGATATATTAGTCAGTCCCTGGCTACAAGGCCTCTCTAGGGATATGCCCAGACGTGGGCACAGCTCGTGCGGACCTGTAGAAGAGCACGTGTCCTCGCTAGTGCGGGCACGGGGTTGTGCTGTACCGACCTGTAGAAGAGCACGTCGCCTCGCTAGTGCGGGCACGGGGTTGTGCTGTACCGACCTGTAGAAGAGCACGTGTCCTCGCTAGTGCGGGCACGGGGTTGTGCTGTACCGACCTGTAGAAGAGCACGTAGGCCTCGCTAGTGCGGGCACGGGGTTGTGCTGTACCGACCTGTAGAAGAGCACGTGTCCTCGCTAGTGCGGGCACGGGGTTGTGCTGTACCGACCTGTAGAAGAGCACGTCGCCTCGCTAGTGCGGGCACGGGGTTGTGCTGTACCGACCTGTAGAAGAGCACGTGTCCTCGCTAGTGCGGGCACGGGGTTGTGCTGTACCGACCTGTAGAAGAGCACGTAGGCCTCGCTAGTGCGGGCACGGGGTTGTGCTGTACCGACCTGTAGAAGAGCACGTGTCCTCGCTAGTGCGGGCACGGGGTTGTGCTGTACCGACCTGTAGAAGAGCACGTGTCCTCGCTAGTGCGGGCACGGGGTTGTGCTGTACCGACCTGTAGAAGAGCACGTGTCCTCGCTAGTGCGGGCACGGGGTTGTGCTGTACCGACCTGTAGAAGAGCACGTGTCCTCGCTAGTGCGGGCACGGGGTTGTGCTGTACCGACCTGTAGAAGAGCACGTGTCCTCGCTAGTGCGGGCACGGGGTTGTGCTGTACCGACCTGTAGAAGAGCACGTGTCCTCGCTAGTGCGGGCACGGGGTTGTGCTGTACCGACCTGTAGAAGAGCACGTGTCCTCGCTAGTGCGGGCACGGGGTTGTGCTGTACCGACCTGTAGAAGAGCACGTGTCCTCGCTAGTGCGGGCACGGGGTTGTGCTGTACCGACCTGTAGAAGAGCACGTGTCCTCGCTAGTGCGGGCACGGGGTTGTGCTGTACCGACCTGTAGAAGAGCACGTGTCCTCGCTAGTGCGGGCACGGGGTTGTGCTGTACCGACCTGTAGAAGAGCACGTGTCCTCGCTAGTGCGGGCACGGGGTTGTGCTGTACCGACCTGTAGAAGAGCACGTGTCCTCGCTAGTGCGGGCACGGGGTTGTGCTGTACCGACCTGTAGAAGAGCACGTGTCCTCGCTAGTGCGGGCACGGGGTTGTGCTGTACCGACCTGTAGAAGAGCACGTGTCCTCGCTAGTGCGGGCACGGGGTTGTGCTGTACCGACCTGTAGAAGAGCACGTGTCCTCGCTAGTGCGGGCACGGGGTTGTGCTGTACCGACCTGTAGAAGAGCACGTGTCCTCGCTAGTGCGGGCACGGGGTTGTGCTGTACCGACCTGTAGAAGAGCACGTGTCCTCGCTAGTGCGGGCACGGGGTTGTGCTGTACCGACCTGTAGAAGAGCACGTGTCCTCGCTAGTGCGGGCACGGGGTTGTGCTGTACCGACCTGTAGAAGAGCACGTGTCCTCGCTAGTGCGGGCACGGGGTTGTGCTGTACCGACCTGTAGAAGAGCACGTGTCCTCGCTAGTGCGGGCACGGGGTTGTGCTGTACCGACCTGTAGAAGAGCACGTGTCCTCGCTAGTGCGGGCACGGGGTTGTGCTGTACCGACCTGTAGAAGAGCACGTGTCCTCGCTAGTGCGGGCACGGGGTTGTGCTGTACCGACCTGTAGAAGAGCACGTGTCCTCGCTAGTGCGGGCACGGGGTTGTGCTGTACCGACCTGTAGAAGAGCACGTGTCCTCGCTAGTGCGGGCACGGGGTTGTGCTGTACCGACCTGTAGAAGAGCACGTGTCCTCGCTAGTGCGGGCACGGGGTTGTGCTGTACCGACCTGTAGAAGAGCACGTGTCCTCGCTAGTGCGGGCACGGGGTTGTGCTGTACCGACCTGTAGAAGAGCACGTGTCCTCGCTAGTGCGGGCACGGGGTTGTGCTGTACCGACCTGTAGAAGAGCACGTGTCCTCGCTAGTGCGGGCACGGGGTTGTGCTGTACCGACCTGTAGAAGAGCACGTGTCCTCGCTAGTGCGGGCACGGGGTTGTGCTGTACCGACCTGTAGAAGAGCACGTGTCCTCGCTAGTGCGGGCACGGGGTTGTGCTGTACCGACCTGTAGAAGAGCACGTGTCCTCGCTAGTGCGGGCACGGGGTTGTGCTGTACCGACCTGTAGAAGAGCACGTGTCCTCGCTAGTGCGGGCACGGGGTTGTGCTGTACCGACCTGTAGAAGAGCACGTGTCCTCGCTAGTGCGGGCACGGGGTTGTGCTGTACCGACCTGTAGAAGAGCACGTGTCCTCGCTAGTGCGGGCACGGGGTTGTGCTGTACCGACCTGTAGAAGAGCACGTAGGCCTCGCAGTGCGCGAGGTGGTGCGCGGAGACGGGCGCCACGGCGGCGTCGTCGAAGCAGAACCAGCCGCGCGGGTTGCGCGCCACGCAGGTGTAGTGGCCGCCGCCCGCCGTGCCCGCGTGGCAGATCACGGCGCACAGCTCGTAGCGCCGCACGCGCGACGCGCACTCTGCGCACGCGCACACACACACTGACACTCTCACATCTCCAACATCGATATCCGGGCATACCTCCAACACTAACATACATGCATGCCCGGGTATCGATTTTGGGATTTGCGATTTGGTGACTATGTTTAAAAAAAATTACATTTAACGTCCATAGAAAATTGCAATACATCGCATAAAAACAACTTGAAGATGTTACAGTAAGACTTGGAAAAAATAATAATAAATATGAGATAGAAATATATTCAACAAGAATGCTAATGATTTACAAAAACAAATGTAAAGTGGCAACCCGAAAATTTCCTAAAGCCTCAACGTTCTCCCTTCCCTTGAGACAGTATATTTTTTTGAAGGCTGATATAAACCATAGGTCCCCAATCTGTATGTATTTTATAGCCCAATCAGCTATAAAAATACAAGATACGCCACAAAAGAACGCTTATCAGCCGAGGTGTCTTAAAATTCCTTAACATAAAAAAAGCTTCTACCTTTTCCAGGGTAGACAGGAATATAGTTACACCCCCATTTCGCCCGCTACGTACCTAACCCGCTAATGTAATAAAGGCTATTATTCTAGATACCGTACATATACAGACATTTGGTGTTCTGAACCTTACCTGTATGCGTATAAGGTTGCATATTCAAGTCGTTGATGGGGAAGGAGACTCTGGCGGCGACCTTGGCGCTGAACATGAGCTCGTGTCGGAACCGCTTGAGATGCACGCACAGCACCTCCGGCAACACCACCACGCCCGACATCTTCACGCCGTTGCGCAGCTTGTTGCAGCGGGAACAACTGGGCAACGCGCAACATTACTTAAAATCGGAGTTAGAACCTTTCTTCATCATAATATATTAGTTTGGGACTTGGACCATCGTATTGGGGTATATGTATTGATAATGCTATAAAAAAAAGTCATAATATGACAAAAGTGATATATAATAAATCTGGATTTAATGAATTAACCGCAAGATTAACTCGAGCCATCAAAAGCCTCAACGCGACGCTGTAAAATGTACCTTACTACAATACTATTATTAATTTATAGTTTTACCTTCCTTCTGACACCATAGTCAAAGCTGTGTCCACTTATACTAGGCAAAAAAATTGAAAAAAAAAAAAAAAAAATTTACCTGTACATATTATCGCCTTTAAGCTCGTCAGCACTGAAGAAAGCTGCCAGACAGTCCTGCAGCGACACCACCGGCCCGTAGAACCACGACCGCAGCCAACTTAACAACCACCACACCTGCGGATACACTAGCATTCATTCATAGAACTATGTAGGATATGTATAATACTGACTTTTTTATATTAAACATTTTTTTGCGGTTTTTAAGAAAAAAAAGAAACAAAAAAAAAATTGAAATACGCCCAGTGTGGTGCCAGCATAAAAATTATAAGTTTCTATCCATAGAAAAAAGTTTTTTTTTCGAATTAAACTATAAACTGTACAGGGTGAATATCATTGGTAGAATAATTTCTGTTTATGCAAATGTTAGAATTTTTACGCTGTTTTATATTAGGCGGGTAGTCTTAAAGACAACTTTTTATGTACGCGGGCAGAGGCGCGAGAAAAAAAATATTTTTATAATACTGTGGAGTGTCACTACACGGACCCACGACTCCTGCGCGCCGTGCGGCGCGTGGTGCGCCAGCGCCGGCTGCTGGCAGCGCAGCACCGCCAGCTGCTCCCGCGACGGGATCGGCAGCGACAGGTCCTGGAACGTCTCCACGCGCGTCGACACCTACGGGGTAACGTCACGAGCCGATGTCAGATAACAAATTATATACAGTCACATTCATAATAATACTTTAACATTTTTATTCATTACCGTGTTTGACCACTTTAAATCAAACATAGTGGTTTAAAAGAAAGTGAATCACCCATACTTAATACACATGTTTTTTGTATTTTTGAATTATTTAATAGACAGTTTTTAATCCGTGTAAGATACACAATAGGGCTTGTTTTGGAAAAAGGTCTTACATGCGAATGGAGCTACGACCATCCGCAGGGATCCACCATCCCGGGTGATCTAGTAGCTCTTCCCAATTTCCTCTTCTACCTAAAACCGGTATGTATTTTTTTTGCACAAATTAAACGACTTCAACCTGAGTGAAAACTAGCATCGACTCAGGAACAAATCTGCAGGTTTTATAGTCTGGCATAGGTTAACTTATTGCGTGAACGTCTCCAAATTATAGTGTTTAATTTGCTGCCCTTAAGTGAATTAGATTTAATTATATACAAGTTGAGTTTTCCTAACTTAGCCTTACATTATAGCTAAAAGTTATAATGTTTAAATTATTGTAATCGTAGTGTTGAGTCTGCTACAAAACCTAATAAATAAAATAAGTAAAAGTCCCGCGAAACGTCGGCGCGTTGGACGTCAACCGACCAATCACGATTGAGGCTCACTCTAGCCTATAAATCAGTAGTCTATGTATGACTGACCCGGTCGCAGATGAGGCACTGCACGGAGGAGAGCAGCTTGCCGTCGAACACGTCGGACACGACGCTGCGGTACCGCGGCGAGCACGCACCGTCGCCGCACGCGCCCGCACCGGCGCCGCCCGCACCGGCGCCGCCCGCCGACGACGGACTACTGCATCACGACATCATTTGATTTGATTCATTTGATTGAACAAGAGTTGTTATTTAGTTCTTACTAAAGCATTATTTTACTAACAAAATCTTCAGAAATCGACTTTCGTAAAAATAAATGTATGGTGTTTTAAAAATTTTACTTATACAATTTTGGAATATTTGATACACAGGGTGTTTCCAAAATAAAAGATAAGAATTATTATATCATATTATAGAGATAATGAATTATAATTAACTGGTAGAGAAAAATTAACTTTATACATACTTCTAAAATAAAAATAATATTTTTTAAAGTAAATTACATAGAAAAGAAAGGCTTTTCTCATATCAGAATTTTAGCCAAAAATTTATAAATAATCTTTATTCACCAATTGATTAGCAATTACTATAAATATTATATACTCACGGTGTAGGTTCGATTCTGGGATCAGGTACATCACTGGCGCTGGAACAGGTCTCGTATCTCTCATCAGCCTCACTGGACCACGACAACTCCGATTCTGAGCCGACATCGCGCTGCGTTGTCTCTGGCCCTAGAGTCGATTCATTTTTAATATCATAGACAAGGCTAGCAAGGATAAGGAAGCGCGTAGGCATCAGCCACTATTTGTAACTTTGTGTGGACACCTATTATATGTTGTGTCCATAGATGTATATTCTATAGACCCGAACGTCCGTATAAACTATTTGTTCAACTACTAAACGGATTTGGATGAAACTTTACAGTAATATTGGTTATACATCAGAACAACATATAGGCTACAATTTATAAAGATTTTGTGTAATTTGATCATACTATAACGATACACATAAAATCGGAGAACTCCTTCACGTGGGCGAAGCCGCGAGCAAAAGCTAGTTATTTATATTCGTCAGTACCGTTCATCTGTTGTGTGAACACGTTGTAAGTGAAGTGGTGCATCCCGGCGAAGCTCGCGGACCGTCGGTGGCGCGGGGCTATGCCGTCCTGCCCTTGCACTCTGCAATCACACATTTTGATACTAAACAAATTTACCTGTATCTACGTACTCCAATGAGTCGCCTTAGGCACAAAAAATCTAATAAATAATACTATTTTACGGATTTCGTCGCGGTTATGAAGTACAAACTGTTTTTTTTATTATTGCTTTGAATGAGGAGATGATCTTGCCGTGCGCCTGATGGTAAGCGATATGACCGCCCATAAACAGTAGAAACACCATCCAACACCTTCAATTACAATGTATTGTTTGGTATTCCACTGCGCTCACCATCCTCAGACATAAGATGTTAAGTCTTATTATATTCAGCAGTTACACTGGCTACAATGTCCTTCAAACCGGAACACAACAGTGACTACACACTGCTGTTTGGTGGCAGAAATAAACATTGCGGTGGTACCTATCAAGGCGGACTCTCACATATGGGAGACCTACCACCAGTAAACTGATTGGAAATTCCGACTTAGGATACGTGGGTGTAACCGTTTTGCTATATAGTAATTTGAAGTATTAATTAAAAAAAAAATAATAATAATATTATAACACCATAACAGTTGATACCAATGCGATGTTATACAGATTTAATCTTAACAATTGATTTCAATACATTTTTTTTTATTTACCTCAAATATCCATCGGTCCGCGACTCGCTGTAAGACGAGGCGGCGGGCGACTTCCGACGCGTCCGCGCGAACAACGGCGCGTCGCTTGCTGCAACACCACATATAACTTTAACTAGCATGAAAAAATCATTGTTTAAACGTGTATACATAGAAATTAATTTGAAATGAAATGATTTGAATCCGTAAATGTTTTATATTACATTAAAAAAATAACCACACTTTTTAAAACATGGTTGCTGGGTAGGTTATACTTTATATCCGCCTGGACAGCGACCACCGTACACAAGACGTTAAAATCCATCATAGTGGACCACGTAACGTCACGTTCCGGGACCAGCCTGTGTATATCCGGTTCCAACAGGCCGGCATAATTGTGTCAACAGTCGAGGGGTAATCATCTCTCGTCAGTCGACATTCTATCGGACCCCAATCTACTTACCATCAGCTGCAGAGTGCCGTGCCAGTAAAAAAAATGCTGACCGTCGATATGTATTGTAACTGTTTACATATAAAAGTGCAGTACCTCCAGAGGAGGCGGCGCGCCGCCTCATGTGCACGCTCCGGTTGTCCTGTGGGGGATGTTGGTGATCCCCATCAGCCTCCGATGTGAGCTTGTCTTCGGGCGGATTGTCCCACACCTATCAGAAAAACAAGAAAAAAAATTTAGGGTTGTATTCGCAGATGTGCCACTGAAATATCGATAAGGCATTAATGTTTTTTTAAATTTTTAACAAAGGTGAAAACCTCTCATTTGTGTATCTTAACAAGCGGCGATAGCCTAGTTGGGTGTGGAACGGACTGCCGAGACGAATGTCTGCAGGTTCAAATCTTAAGGGCACACACCTCTGACTTTTTTAAAAAATCATGTGTGTATTCTTTGTGAATTTATCGTTCGCTTTAACGGTGAAGGAAAACATCGTGAGGAAACCTACACATCTGAAAAGTTCTCTATAGGAATTTCGAAGGTGTGTGAAGTCTACCAATCCGCACTAGGCCAGCATGGTGGACTAAGGCCTAATCCCACTCAGTAGTAGAGGAGGCCCGTGCCCAGCAGTGGGACAGTATATAATACAGGGCTGATATTATTAGTGTATCTTTATTCTACATAATCTATACTTTTTTGAATTCACGTCTCGCCTCGAAATCAGAATGGTGGCATGGTTTGGTTGATTAATGCTATGTCAAAACAATCTTGTTTATTATGTATTTATTTATCTTATTCTAATATGTTTGTATATTTTATAATTATTATAGAACATATTTATATTTAGTAAATTATTTACCTCATATAATACCATTTATAAATGCATATACTTGGTTAATCTGCACAATCTAAAGTTCAACTGGTAGAAAATGCCTTTAACATTAAGTCCGCCTGTATACTTCTCGATACATACAGTCTTACTTATAAACTTGTTTTGGCGTTAAGAGGTGCTAAGAATTAATTAAATAGCTGTCAACAACATCACCGGTTTCCTAGTTCAAACCTTATTAAGAGGCAGGATGGCAGGTTTTAACTTACAGCTGATCGAGTAAATTTGTGTTTTAACTAAGTATGGCTTTGTGATTTTTTTATAAGTAAGACTGATACCGCCTTATTACAAAACGAAGACTAACTATAGTACCGGGTTTAGTACCAGGTTTAAACTATGGACTAAGAAAAATGGTATTACAAAACCGAGTTTATCGCTAGTCCGAGGACTATCTGCGGTACTAAAGTTAAACCGCCGTGACCCCTAGTTTAACTCCAGTACTAACCTCGAAACATCAAATTTCAAAGTTGATAATTGTGTTTAGAGAACCAAATATAAACTAAAATAGAAAAAATGGAAATAAATTTGATTGATTTAATGGATTTAGAAGATTTAAAATGTTAGGAACAAATCTGCGGTTCAAAAGACCCCGTAGTTTTCGTTAGTGACTCGTTTTTACATAAGTCATGGTAACTAAATATTCATTACAAAAACAGCAAAATTTACTCACTTATTTGTTTTTTTTTTTTCATTCTTTCCATCTTAACATATTGGTACTCGTCTTGGTTGATTTATTATCTAATATGTAAACCGACTCGGAAATAAGTTAAAGTTTCTTGGATTAAGAAGGAACTTTGTACTAATTGAATAACATTTTAATTTATTACACTGCTCATAACCAAGATGATTGCTTTTAACTAACCTTTTCTTCAAAAGTCCAATATTCGCCTCGTTTGTTTTGATTTATTGCTCCATTTTTAATTGGTATAACTAAAATATACGTAACGTACGTGATTACACAACAAAAACAATTACCCTTGTGATGCTGTTGCCGTGCCTAAATTGTTTTAAAATAACAACGTTTCTTTATGTTACTTGAAGTGCTATTGATCAAAATCATATATAAACCTAAATGTAAACATTTTGATAATGTTCAAATATGCGCGCCGCACCCTTCATTCCATTGTACGCTAGCTTAACAAGTCAACAGTGAATTAAAACAAAACCAAGCCATTTTAAATTATTCAGCTTTAAGATATATTTAAAATAGCAAAATAGTATATATTTAGTATCATCATCATTATCTAAATCACATTTTATTAAACATTTTGCCCTTCGTTTTATACATACTTGTGTTAAAAGGAACGGTGCGTCAAACGCGGAGTGAATGAATCAATGGATTACGCAATTTTTTTGCTTATACTCTGTGGATATTAATTAATCAGGGACTATCTTCGGTACTAGTTAATCCTCGGTTGGTCTTGGATTTGTAATAAGAATGAATTTTAGTCCGAGTACTAACTTTAATACCGTAACAAACCTAGACTTTTTAGTCTTGGTTTAAACCCAGTACTAACCTATCTTTTTGTAATAAGGCGGATAGTGTATAAATAAATGATACGTACCGGTTCCTTCAACTCCTCGTGCAGCTGGTCCATGAAGCAGCGCAGGAACTCCTGCGTGTCATGCTGATGGTAGCCGCGGAACATCGGATGCACCTGACCATAATAATCATTATGTAGGTTTTTTTTTACCTTATTTTACTGTATTTAGTTTAACTATTTATGAAATGCGATATATAGCAATCGCTAAGTTATCGATACATAAAGATTAACATCAGCATCATCATGAATGAATTTCGAATAAAGGCCTATTTTTCTTAATTGTAATAATGTATTCGTGGTCACACTCACATTCCTTATGCCGTATAGTATACCGTTTGGTACAACATAGCCTCTACTCCTTCTGCTCCACATCTCTTTGATTAATTTTTGGTATGCTCTGAAATCAACCAAAAAAAGTATTATTTTGAGCATGCCGCCACTATGTACGGATTTAATTTGATCAATAAACTCCTAAAATGGTCGAAAATTATCACTTTTAATATAATAGTTCACACACACGCACGCAAGCACGTACACACACACACACACTCACGCCCTTGATCACACTAGTGCACCCACTTTCCGCCGGGTGTATTCCATCCCAAGATGTAATAAATATCGCCACAATGGGCACAAATTTCAACCTTCCGGCTGATACTGAGTAGAAGAATCAAATAAAATAAATAAAATTGCATCCTCGGACTTCAATGTCATGTTACCAGATCAAAGGTCGATTGATTTCCCTTCAAAAGTCATAAGCCTCAGGAATAATTTTCAGAATGATTTGTCCGATGGAGTCTGCATCCTAGGACTTCCACCATATTCTACCAGATCATAGGTCAAGTGATTTCCTTTAAAAAATTGCGATTGTGTGTTGATTATAATGTATGTATGAACATAATGTGTGTGTTGAGAGTGCTGACCGACTGATGCCGGGCTTCTTGTCGGCGGCGAGCACGGCCACGGCGGCGGCGCACTCCAGGAAGTACGACGTGAGCGGCGCCGTGTTGCTCAGGGCCTGCAGCGCCGCGTTCATGTAGCACGTGTTGCCCATGTTCTGCAGACCCACCAGCCCTGCACCAACCGACTCATCAGTCTAAAGAGGGGCGATGTGAGTCACTTATTGCGGTGTCGGAGGGTGAGACGAGGTGGGGGTCAGGGGCGAGATCGGCTATAGTACAATAATGGGAATAGGGGACCGGTCTATGCTTGATTTCGTACATTATTCTATATGTAATGGCTTTTAATACGAAAAAGAAGCACTTCTGCGAAAACAGCTTAAATATATGTTAAAAACTGAGCGAGCAATTCATATTTAAAATATTGTAATGTGCAGAAGTGGGCGCGATGTGGGGATATCGCTTCATCTCTTTCTTTTGCACGCGTCGTAATTCCCGATGTCGTCACATATGGGTATTTTGTCTCTTCTGTTTCTTGTTAATTACCCCTTCCACTGAAATTCAAAGACTTATAACTTGTTGATTTTTCACCGGATTTTAATAATTTCTTCTGTGTTATAATTTATATTATGTAAATATTTGATAATTGTTAAGAACAAAAATGAGTCCGGTACCCTATTGTAGGACACTACTGGGAACGTAGGATAGGGAAGTAGGAGGGAATTTGGGGAGGAGAGGGTGTAGGAAGAACAAGAGCATTCTTTAAGATGAGCTGAAAGGAAAATCTTGCTCATAGGCCAGGATCAATTCAATATAAACTAAGAAAACAACCAGCGTCTCACCTCTAGGCCTCGCTTCATCATCGTAGTCCAGGTCGTCTGGATCAAGATCGTCGTCGGGCGTGACCGCAAGGCTCACGGAGCCGTGCCGCACAGAACCGTCCATGGACGTCGAGTCTGGGCTCGTCTGGAAACAAATATACGAAGCTATAGACTAGTCTAGAACTCGGATGATCTTTTTTCTGAAAATTAAAAATGCTAGGTAACATGGGAATAAAAAGCCTGCTATACCTGACTTTTTGTTTTTATATAGTACGATAAGCTTACTCTTATATTTCATTATTTTGTAACAATTTAAAAAAAAAATACAGGTTACTGTGGGTGATCCAATGGCAAAGTCCATTAACACCCACAAAGGAATTAATGACATAAAAGGAAGGGATAGAAAATGAGGGTAGTTTAAAATCATGTTACCGCTGTATACGTCATTGCGCCTTGAATGTAAACTTCCTTCTCGCACAAATAACACCATATCCTCTCCGTTGACACGTTCATGTGCACGCAGTGGTATGGATAGTTCTAGAAAAACAAAGCATTTTAAATTATGTATAATAATTGCAACATTTTTCATTAATGCTCCGCTCCTATTGGTTATAGCTTGATGATATATAGCCAATAGCCCTTCTCCAAAAATGGGCTATCAAACGTTAAAAAAAAGAAGTCATATTAAATTATGTTTATTATAATTGCAACATTTTTCATTGATGTTCCGCTTCTATTGGCCATAGCGTGATGTTATATAGCCAATAGCTTCTCGACCAATGGGCTATTTAACGTTAAAAGATTTTTTTAATTCCATCCATTAGTTTCTGAGATTAGCGCGTTCAAACAAACTCTTCAGCCTTATATAATGGTATAGATTATACAACAATTATAGATGGTTTTAGTTTAATAGGCATTTAACAAATTTGATGAGACGGATGGCACATCTATGTGAGGTTGGTGCCAAACACTTTTCAAGCATGTATTAAAAAAATTTAGTGGAGCGCCTGGAGGTTTTCACCTCGGATTAGAGTTATAGTGAATGAATTAATATGATCGATGTGGGATATTAAAAAAAATATTATAAAAAATTAATGTTTGACCAAATATTTTCACTTTAAACAGTATTTTTTTTTATTATATGTTAAATCTTACCTGAGTAGACATATAGGAACATTTTTCAAAAATACCTGTGTATAAAAATAGCAGTAGGGTCTCGAACAGTAGAAAAACGTGGAAGGGAGAGCGGAGCGAAAGTTGCTATGTACAATGGAATTTCTCGGCCAGTATAATTATAAATGAAAGTTACTCTATTGTGTACATTTAAAAAAATAAGGTAATTAATTACGACTAATGAAAAGAAAAAAAAATATTAGTACAAAATCTGTTTATTTAAATATATTACACTGTTGTCTACATCAAATATTTTCTTCTACTTCATCTATCTGTATAATAGGTGAAGTATTGGAACAACTATTTCCGTTGCACTGTAAACATGCTACACTGCAGTATAAACCACTTTTTCTGCATCCACACGCAGCTCCACATCACTTTTTGCAATTAGAAAATAACATTTGCAATAAATTATCCAGAGCAGGTAATTGATTCATTGTTATTGGGATGTACATGTTATTGGAATACTTCCATCCCCAATTTTCAATAACTACGTCATTTCCTAGCCATATCTGAATTTGTAGGTACACTCTTTTAAGGTGCTCAAACGCTGCATCAGTTGTTGTGATGACAAAAGAACACTCGTATTTTTGGATGTTGATTTTATGAAATAATTAAACCTTAATGTATTTAAATCATGAGTTTTAGACGGAGCGCAATATAAACTCAAAGTACATGCTACACCTGCTTGCAATATATTATTGGGGTCTTCATTGATATTTTTAAATTCTTTTTCTGAGTCGTGTAAATCAATCCGTTTCTCAAATTTTTTGGCAAACTTGATTTTTCCTTTATTGAAAAACGCAGAAGTAGTATCACAACCCGTAAAGGCATGTAAAAAAAGAATATGTTCTTTACAATTTGGTAATGATTTTTCTAAACATTTCGATGAAAATATCTTCTGTTGAACTTTGCCTCGGGATGGTTTTTAGAAAATATATTTCACGATCTTTATCTACCAATGCCGTTAATATCACTAAGACATCGATATCTTCTGACTTTACACTACTCAGTAAAAGTATTTAAAAATATCAATGAAGACCCCAATAATATATTGCAAGCAGGTGTAGCATGTATTTTGAGTTTATATGGCGCTCCGTCTAAAACTCATGATTTAAATACATTAAGGTTTAATTCTTTCATAAAATCAACATCCAAAAATACGAGTGTTCTTTTGTCATCACAACAACTGATGCAGCGTTTGAGCACCTTAAAAGAGTGTACCTACAAATTCAGATATGGCTAGGAAATGACGTAGTTATTGAAAATTGGGGATGGAAGTATTCCAATAACATGTACATCCCAATAACAATGAATCAATTACCTGCTCTGGATAATTTATTGCAAATGTTATTTTGTAATTGCAAAAAGGGATGTGGAGCTGCGTGTGGATGCAGAAAAAGTGGTTTATACTGCAGTGTAGCATGTTTACAGTGCAACGGAAATAGTTGTTCCAATACTTCACCTATTATACAGATAGATGAAGTAGAAGAAAATATTTGATGTAGACAACAGTGTAATATATTTAAATAAACAGATTTTGTACTAATATTTTTTTTTCTTTTCATTAGTCGTAATTAATTACCTTATTATTTTAAATGTACACAATAGAGTAACTTTCATTTATAATTATACTGGCCGAGAAATTCCATTGTACATAGCAGCTTTCGCTCCGCTCTCCCTTCCACGTTTTTCTACTGTTCGAGACCCTACTGCTATTTTTATACACAGGTATTTTTGAAAAATGTTCCTATATGGCTACTCAGGTAAGATTTAACATATAATAAAAAAAATACTGTTTAAAGTGAAAATATTTGGTCAAACATAAATTTCTTATATTTTTTTTTAACAATGAAAAAATGGAGTGCACAAAAAAATTTTGGGTAAACATTGCAATTTATAGTTTAAAAAACAATATCCCACATCGATCGTATTAATTCATTCACTATAACTCTAATCCGAGGTTTTACGGTTTTGAATGCTCCAGACACTCCACTATTTGACAAAAGTTGATTGATCAGAAATGTCTATTTACGATTCTATACAGTAGCAACTTTTTCGCATATAAAGGATTTATTATTTAAATTAATTTGGCTTATCTTTTACGACCAGCCCTCCGTCAGGTGCCAGCCTCCTATAGAAGATTGTTGGTCAGTCAGTCAGTGTTATATTTTAAGTAGGACATACAGTATTTGTTTATTTGTAAAAAGGTAACAATTGATTGTTAACAATACATAACGCCGATAAAGTTCCTTAGAGTAGATAAACAAACTACAGCACGCTGAAATTCGGCAAATGGCCTATCTAACTTCAAAAATCCCACCAAAACTAAAGAAAAATTTCTCAACACGCCATAAGTATACCAATTACCAATCCTATAAGAATAAATTCATTCGGTTAATTTTGGATACATTTATTAAATTAACCGGTGAAGAAACCTTCGCAAGGAATCATTCATAGTTAAGAATTCTCCACAAGTAGAAGTCTCAAGTATGAAGTCTATCATTAGGTCAGATTACTAGATAATAGGTCTATCCCTAATATGCTAACTTAGATTGTAGTAGAATGCCATGTCCATGTTATTATAAAAATACAAGCAAGCAAATAATTACGTTCCAATACTTTTATAATTTTAGTAGATCGATTAAAAGTAAATACCGAATGTATTTATTACACAATTAATGTATAATTTATAAATCAGCTGAAGCGGCGATAGCCTAGTTGGAAGCGGAGCGGACTGCCGAGACGAATGTCTGCATGTTCAAAACTCAAGGACACCCTCTGAGTCTTATAGTTATATCTATTCTTTGTGAATTATGTGTAATTTTATAGGAAATAATTTATTATTTTTATGATGTGATGATATATAGCCTATAGCCTTCCTCGATAAATGGGCTATACAATATTAAGAGAATTTCTCAATTCGAACTGATAGATCCTGAAATTAGCGCAATCAAACAGATTTTTCAGCTTCATATCACAGTATAGTTATAGATTATATAATATAAATCAAAACACATTTTGCAAGTGTTTCTAACATACTGTTTTACTATACGTGATAATGACTATACAACAGAGTCCGAATTTAATATTCATTGGCGTAATATTTACGTTTAAGCGGCAACCATTGCATGTATTTGCATATTTTACCTAACATAATCATGCTAAAAGCCATTGTAGAATGAAAATATATATTATATAAACAATTACAGTTATTTATTATATAATACTTGTTACTTCATTGCTGTATTTTTGCTTTGTTAACTTTAGTTTCCCTTGTGACCTGTGTTATGTTTGGGATAAATAAATAAAAATCGATTTGTTGCCCTATTATCTAGTTACGTCTATTATTAAAAAGTACAGTAAAATTGTATAATTATAAAGGCAAAAGGAAACAGCTCAGTTCGTGCTAACCGGGACAGTAGTTCCGAGCAGCGCTGATTTTCAGCCACTCCTATTACTTGAATTACTCTCTGTAACATTACTAGCCAATAATAAATCCGAGAAAACACATCGCACCCTTAGAACTAAAGTGCACTAAGTCAGAATTAATATATTTTCTGATTCTGTTAAAAGATGATCTTCCAAAGCTCTATAACCATATGACAAGAAAAAGAGAAAATTATAGAATAGAAACACGAGATTCTCATTTTTGACGACAGCCCAATTCACTGTCTTCAAATCTTTTTTATTCCTTTCCCACAAATCGTCTTTTTTGAGTTACTTTAGTTCTACGGGTGCGACATAGTATTTTTTAAATCCTTGCCAAATTGCTCAAGAAAAACATATGACATATACTTCAACTTTGTTTGCATTAGATTATAAGTAAACTTAAATACCTACATGTTTAAAAAAGAGATTATATTTTTACTTTGAATACCAAAATTTATATCCTTATGTGATATTAGGTATTTCTTACTTTAAATACAAAAAAATATATTGTTGTGATATTAGAATTTTCTACTCAGTATCAGCCCACAGCCTAGAACTTCTCCCTCATGTGGCGATAGACTCGCCCCCATCACATCATGGGACGGAACACACACGGCGGAAAATGGGTGCATCAATTTCAGCTCTGCCTACCCCTTCGGTGATAAAACGCGTGAGTGTGATGTCTTTAAGCCTATCGTGTCCCTTGTTCTGTCTACGATTATCTTGGCGCGTTAAGTTATAAAAAAAATATTAAGACTCCAATTAAGTCAAACTCAAATACTTCCTTGGACAATTTCCTTGTCAATCTGTTTCGCAATGTCATACAAGATAATACATTATACTCAATATTTCAAGATAAGATTTTTTACGATTTATCTGTCAAGATTGTGTATCAATGTCATTATAATCGGATAGATGCCCTAATTTGGACATATTTTAGTTAATTATTAAATTTTTGCAGTATTTACTATGTGTAAAATTTATTGAGTGAAAAGATAATTCTAATTATAGTTTTGTTTGCAAAGGCAACTATGTAATAATTAATTAGATAATAAAATAAGCAAAGGTTTTGAATATGAATGTGTAAATAAACAATGAATATGATTTATACATACTATCTTTTCAACGGGAAAGATATACTTGTAGTGAACCTTCTATCTGCCCATTTAAACATTTTTTTTCTATTTTTTTGTCATGCCCCTTAGATTAATTTAAATAAAATTAGCTCTTAGAAGGTTATTATAGAATACTACATTAATGAAAAATATTTTTTTAAAACTCACACATACACACAATATACCTACAAAAAAAATAACAAATAAAAAAGAAAAACAACTGAAATATATATTCTTTTTATTGCTTTGAATGACGAGACAAGCTTGCCTGGCTTGGTGTGCGATATGACTGCCCATAAACAGTAGAAACACCATCCAACACCTTGAATTACAAAGTATTGTTTAGTGTTCTACTGCGCTAGAAATCCTAAGACATGAGATATTAAGTGTTATTATGTCCAGCAGTTACACTGGCTACAACTCCCTTTAAACCCGAACACAATAGTGACTACACACTGGTGATTGGCGACAGAAATAGACATTGCGGTGGTATCTACTCAGGCGGACTCTCCAATATGAGACACCTACCGGCATTATATTTGTTTCACTATGAAAAATGAATCCTTGAAATAGAACAGCATAAAATAATTATTAAATATTTTTTTAAGACTATCTTATTAGGCTGAGTAATACTAACACAAAGAATATAGGCCCTTTGTAAGCTTAGCCAGTTTATTTTAAAATCAAGCGCGCGTTCTTCCTACTGGACGATACATGAATCCTTTGTGTCATTGCCCCCTAGTATTGTGTCACAATGACTTGCACAAATCTATAGCGAGCCATTATTGTGATTGTCCGTTCACTTAACAATACTGGCTGTATGATCCTTGGCTTTTGTTGTTGTTTTTTCTTTTTTTAATAAAGTAATGTTTAAAATTCGAATGTTATTTTTATTTATATTTAGTCTATTTGTATGTATGAGTAATGATAATATTTTTTTAATGCCAAGTAATTTTATTTGTTTTATAGTTTCTGGGTACAAAAACAACCAGTTTTATAGATTTTGCTTAATACAATAATTATGTATTGTTTCAAATTATTGGAATATTAAACCAACAAAAAAAGAGACTCTGAAATAAAATGCATGGATAAAAAAAATTAACATTAGAAATAACATTAAAATTAATTTTTTTTTCATGTCTTAAATAATAAATAGTTGTATTTGTAATAATTTACCTTTTGATGTATGGTGCTGTGGTCATTTTTGCCTTCGGAACATCCGATGTGATGGCATTCTGGCTGCAAACAGATCCAGAGATTGGGCCCGGAGCAACCACAATCGAAACATGTCAGTGTCTGTGTGAAAAATAAATATTGTAATATGTATATGTATATAAAAATGAAATATTTTTTATTGGGTTACATAATTGATCTCTGAAAATTTATTTTCGTTTTTCAAAGATTGTCACAATGATTTTTCTATGTTGATAGGTAAAGTTCATTCATAATCGGGAAGTTGTTTAAAGATATAAAAATTTGAAAACATAGGAGAAAATAAAAAAACAAACATAATATTAAGTAATGAATTTAATGACAAAATATTTTTCATATTCCTATTTGATAAATCCAATCAGAGAATGCCATATTCAAAGATTGTTAATTATTTGAGACACCATGAGTTTTGGTCCATAACATTGCTAGAAATTAGATAAGTCTTTTTTTTACAGTATTTTATAACCTTAATCTTTAAATTATTTAGTGTCACAGATACTTGATAAGTGTTTTAATAAATCTCCGATTATAACGACTAGGGTATAAGCAATTGATTTTAAGTAATAGGTTAGTTATGAGTGTATTAATTATGAAGTTACATAAATATGGCATTTTGTTTGAATACATAATTGGACAAAATTATGAATTATGTAATATATATGATAAGCTTATATGCTATTCAATATTGATGATACATCATATGACACAAGCAAGCAGGGGATATCATTATGAAAAAAATTAAGGCTGGCTTGCACAACTTACTAAAAATATTTAGCACTAAACACATTTAAACTTCATGCTGTCACTGTCATCTTTTTAAGAGTTGAGGAAGACAGCACTATGGTTAAAAAATATTTTCCATTACTCATATTTAGTGATTGGTTATACAAGTCAGCCTAAAAATTATTTTGTAATATCAACTGCTATATTGTATGTCATAATCAGTGGTGTACCACATTGGGGGTAGTAGGAACGGTCCGCCCTGGATGGCACTCTTAGGGGGCAGGCAAAATACTTAACATAAAAGTTTTTAAAAATTAGGACTTTGTCCTTTCATATTTTGTCGCCAATTATGGAAGTATATTGATGGCAAATAGACATTTTGCACCACAAACAATAATACATAGGTTCGTGAATATGTTCACATACATTGACAATTATGTTCAATGAGGTTTTTTGTATAGCCTACTTTATACAGTAATACATAGGTTTATGAATATGTTTGCATATATCAACAATTATAATGCTTGGACAGGATTTTTTTGGTAAATCCCAATGAATTCTATCCTGTTTCGAAACATTGAAATACATTCCATAGTTTGTGTGTAATAGCAAACATAAATACATCATAAATTTGTATGTACAATATTAACTGAGTATATTATCTGTTAAGTTATTTATTGCATGAAAAAAAATAAAGTAATGATCTACTGTATTTGACTTGTAAGTTTCTTACTGAATAGCAAACAATATAGTCATAAATTTAGTATTAATATGTTTACTTTTTTTTTATCAGCTCTGTGCATTTCCTACATAGTCCAGTTCTTATAATGATATTGACATATATATGAACGTAAATAAAACAAGATATGAGGAAATCCTAGAGGTGTACTATACTATTCAGAAGGTATAAGAAAGGCGTAGTGTTTAACGAAGTTAATTGTGGGGAAGTTGGATAGCAAAACAAGGTTTACGACATACGTAAACACCAGTGGTGGGTGCATTACACAATGATATGTAGAATAAGCTAGGAATGCTAATTACCTACAAATTTGACATAAGTTTGAGGTTAGGTACAAAGCTAAATTACGGAAAATAATACCTCTTTAGATTGCCATAACTCCCGTCCTAGAACATCCACGAGCTTGTTCAAGTGTTCACACGTCACACGTCTTTTTTCCATTTTAAATAAATACGATACGCACGTAAATATGTAGTCAACTTTACAGCTTCACAAAAGTGTTGTAAATAAAACATAAATTCTACACAATAGCGAAACGAAATGGAAAAGTAGTCACAACAATAGGAATAAGAAATGATAGTTTAAGTTTTAAGGGCAACATTTTAAAGAAAGGGCTGATAATTGAATTAGATTACAGAAATTTCCTACAACACAAAACCTTCCGTGACGAGCGAAAAGTCAACCCTCGATATTCTAGTAAGAATGATGATATTGATAGAATTATTATGTTGATTACGTTATGTTGCCTCTTTTTTACACTTCTACGAAAAAGAAAAGGACAAACGATCCAACCTTAATATTTTCAACGTCAATATCGGTAGGTATTTGGAACAAACGATTATTTTTTTATGAATTCATATTTTGAGGGAACTTCTTTTAATTCAAACGTTTTATTAGAGTATTTACTTCCATAGTCACGTCGTGGCTTTAAATCCATATAAATATAAATTATTTAAAATGAAGATCATTATTTTAGTTATATTATTATCACATAAAGATAATAAATATGCTCTTTTGAACTATTTAGGTACGTAGAAAAATTCAGAACGATAACTTAGGTAGTCGATTTATTTTTGGTTTACCAATCCAATCCAATTTATTTTATTTGGCTGTATTATTTTTGGTTTACAGAACAATAACAAGTGACAAGCTGTCTCCTGTCACTTGTCAGCAATGATTGTCAGTCGTCAGATTGCAAGTGTCATTAAAATAGCAAATGTTTACGAATTGATGTCAATACAATAAAATAGGCAATAATCTAATGCCGTTTTGTTTTGCATGATTGAGCACCAATAAGCGATATAGAACGAAATGACTTCCGCATCATCGAGTAGCGCGCGTTCTTTGTTCGCCGAGTCGAAGCAACGGTTGGCTGAACGAGTGCAAGTTAATATGAATAACATTTCATCACTATCTCGTCAAATACAGCGTGGATCCAAATCAAATGAGGTGATTGGCTCCGTAATAATTTTATAAATTACTTATTCCTCAACGTTGTACCACTACAACCAAATCACATGGCAAGGAGGTTGTTCCGCTTTCAAGTAGCAATATCGCCTAGAATTTTGCCTCATAAAGCTCTGCTTGGTACTTCACTGCACTTGAAAGAGCCTTAAAAATGAGGTGCTAAGTTTTGCCCCAATTTGTATTGATACTATCTTGAAAATCCTACACTTTAAATTTATGTGACAATATTTTGCTGGCCCCTCTTTGAACTTAGTACAAATTCCAGGTAGCTATATAAATAGAGTATATATAGTAACTTTATCCAAGAAATATGATTTTTCATATTAAGTTACTTTATTTTTTAGTAGCTTATAATATTATTTAAATTTACAGCTGCTGACAAAAGCAGCAAGAGAAATGGCATCAACAGAGAGTCAAATGGAGAATTGCGAAGAGAATTTGAAGAAGATGCAGTTGATAGCTGTACACATTGGATATCAGTTTGAGAACATACACAAATCGGCTTTAGTGTTGAATGAGATCAGCGAACTGATTTCTGATATGCAAAGATAATCAGATAATATAGTATTTATCATTTATATTAGAGAACTGATATGCAAAGATACCATTTTTGTTTCAAATAAATTTAGGATAAGTAATGAATGTAGAAAAAATACTCAAATTAGAATGATTTCTTAAGTTTAGGCGAATGTTATTCATTGAAATGAAACTATTTTAAATTTATTTTATAATTTTCTCCCGACACTTCAAAAATTTTGCAGCTTTCATGGTCATGGGACCGAGGTGGCGTTTGTCTGAAAAGTTAAAGTGACGATATCTACCAACATTTTACAGTTATAGTCTGAAGTCTTGAAAATGTTGGGAGAACTATAAAAACGATGCAAATTATGAAAAATAGTATTATTTCAATTTTTTGAAGAATTTGTAAAATTTAACAATTCACTGGAAGTGGATACTTCTAATGAGTTGTTCAGGGATTTCTAAGAGAGCCCTCTGGTTATCTATGGGCTTCCAAAAGCTGAACAGTATTAAAAAACTTTGTAAGCTGGTTATAGTAACATAAATGCTAATTTCTTGCAACCCACTAAATGTGTCTCCAACATAGAAATGTTTTTTTCGTGAAAAATTCTAGCAATCTATACATAATTTCAAATAAGATCTCATTAATTTAAATTCATTTTTGGATGTTGTTTTTAATAAAGACGGGCACAAACTAATTTTTGTATATGATTTTAAGATGATTTGTAAAATTATAGATGTAATATTATATAGCTTTATTATGTGAAAAATGCAGTAATAAATATGCTTAAGTTTCAATTTGTTTCTGGTTGAGCCGCTTGGTGTCTCTTCAACGTGAGTCATGGTTGAGGGTAAGCTTTGCGTAGAATTATAATAATATAATAATATCAGCCCTGTATTATATGCTTGCCCACTGCTGAGCACGGGCATCCTCTACTACTGAGAGGGATTAGGCCTTAGTCCACCACGCTGGCCTAGTGCGGATTGGTAGACTTCACACACCTTCGAAATTCCTATAGAGAACTTCTCAGATGTGCAGGTTTCCTCACGATGTTTTTCCTTCACCGTTTAAGCGAACGATAAATTCACAAAGAATACACACATGATTTTTAGAAAAGTCAGAGGTGTGTGCCCTAGGGATTTGAACCTGCGGACATGCGTCTTGGCAGTCCATTCCACACCCAACTAGGCTATCGCCGCTTAATACTCAGAATTACTCATCCGATTTTTTTTGGTTAGTTAGGAGGTGCCGTCTCTTTAGACGTAATGATCCGATTGTTTGAAACGTGTATACTAATGTCATCATTACCTAAAAATTTTCCTACATCACAATTTTTTCTATATACCTATTATCCACATTATCTATACATTATTCTTAATTCCTTTTTAATTTTCACTCCTCTCTCGCCGATCCTCGCACCTCATCCTGCTGCATCGCCTGTGGACGGCAACCGGAGCATCGCCTGGCATTCCTCCTCTGCGGTGTGCGATTCGTGATTGGCTGTAAGATCAGTGAGTAATTTTGCGCTGTATTACCTTAGCCCTTGCTGTCCTCCCTGAAGGGGACATCGTAGGTAGTGCCTTCTTGGCGTTGCTGTTTCTCGTCTTTCCTCACCTTTTTTTCTCATCGATTGGGTTATTTACATGCCCATCCAGTTTCCCTATGTATCAGTGGCGGAGGCTTCATATCATCCGATTCCTACCGGCTTCCCTTTTATCAGAATCAACACTATTATTAGAATGATTTGTATACCACATTCATGCATATTAGTACCTATATGCTCGGGTTCCTTTTCGGAAAATATCACTTTTGGCCGCTGCTATGTATTGTAAACAAACCGAGTATTTCTTAGATAAAATGGTAATTATATGTTTCAATATAAATATAGAAATAAAACTCCAAGATATATCTATTTGTCAAGTAATTTATGGCGTTTTTTTGAAATCTGTCACTAAAAATAGGAAATCTCAGTGACCCATGGCTACACCCATCATACATTTTTTCTAAGCGTTTTGTCGTATTTTCTGTATTTTTCTTTGGATAATATTCTAAACTGAACTGTGGCTGCCTCGGTGGCGTAGTTGTACTGCTTGCGCGGTACGGCAGCGCTCTGAGGTCCTGGGTTCGAATCCCGGGTCCGGTAGTGATATCTGTTTTTTTCTGCTCAGTATCAGCCCGGAGTCTGGAATTTGTGTCTTATATGGCGATAGGCCCTATCACATCATGGGACGGAACATTCTTGGCGAAAACTGGGTGCCCTGGTGGCACATCTGCATACCCCTTCAGGGATAAATGCGTGATGTGTGTGTGTTAATAATCTAAACTGAGAATTAAATTAAGATTGCATTGAAAGTTTCTCGATTTTTTTTAGTGAAATATTGTTAAATTTATAATAGTGAAGGTTGTAAGTATGCTTTAATATTTAGATTGTAGTAATACTGTTTTTTCCGTTACATATTCGACGCATCAGGGTAGTGTAGTTTGGGCAGGAGGGTTGACTAGCCTCGGCTACCACTTTTAGGACGGCGGCAAAATGCGTAGTAATATATTATTATGATTTTGTGGCATGTACCAGAGACTTGGAGGACAGAGGGAGGCTGACTTATTTGCTAAACACCATTGATTTAACGACAATATTATGGAATAATATAATCATTGACTAATCTTCCATTATTCCCAGCTTATATTGTAAAATTATAAATGATCACTTATAGTAGCTTATAGATAATTTCAAGATGTTTACAGAGACGCATTGAGGCTCAATTGCTTTATCCAATAATAAGGCGTCGTTAACTATTTTAAAACGTGGTTTTTTGTTGCATATCAGTCTTATCCATAAAAAGGCTCACGAATCATGAATATTATAACAAACTCACACACACACATCACGCCTTTATCTCCTAAGGAGTAGACAGAAGTGCAACTAGGATAACTTTTCGCCGAATGTTCCGTGCCATGATGAGGTAGTAGGCGTCATCATCATTATATCGGACATAGAGGCCAGACTCCGGTCTTTAACTGAGAAGAAAAAAAAACATGTCATTACACGACCCGGGAATCAAACCCGAGACCTCAGAGAGGAGAAGGTATCGCGAATTACACGAAATGTTAACATATTATAGCACCGTAATATAAGATATACCCATTTTCTTCCTCTTTAAAGAATGGATTACTTCCAAATAGAGACAATTGATAAGCAGGTATATATTTATGTTTAGGGCTTTTCTTTGCTTGGCTTGGGCGCTGGAAGGGGGGTGAACTCGCACCGTCCCGACACCCAAGGCAAGCAAGAAAAAAGCTATAAGTATGTAAATAGCCATCCCTTATAAATTGTCCAGAAATAAAACCAAAAAATCACTGAATGAATCTGTGACAATATGAACTATCGACTACAGAGTTTTTATTATCGTAAAGCATACTTAAATACCCGTGCAATATAAATAATAAAAAAAAAACTTTAATTATATAGTATACTCTATACTACACGACTGTAGATGACTGTAGATGCAGATGCTTCTTCCTAAGAGTAATCATGACGCCGCCATGTTGCTTGCATATTATTTATCCGCTAATATCAACAGGTCAGTGCCCCATCATGTTAAAAAAAATATTTTAATACTTTATTAAGCCTATAACTGTCAGCTGGGGTCCATAAAACCGGAATAGATTTACAACTTGAACGGCAGACGGGTTCGAATGATCCAGGTGTTCAGTATTTGCATAATTATGACGTCTATATTGGACTCCGCTATGGGTAATATTTATACTTTTATAAACTTACAAATTATATAATTATTGTTGGTATCGAAAATAGCAATAAGATGACCCTCCCGCGAACAAACGGTCTTGAGCATTCGTTTTATGATTTTATAGCTCACGACTTAAGTATATCGGGAATATGCAAAGTATTACGACTATTAAAAAAAAAATTATCACATTTCGAAAAAACTAAAACTACCAAGGTCTGTACATTTACGAAGCACTAGTTACAGCGATAATATGCAAAGAATTATAATAATAATGTTGGTCCCATAATAAAAAAAAAACTAACAAATTAAAGACAACATATTGTAGAAATACCAGAATTTCAGAGCCGTACGTAACGTACCCATTACAACTAACTACTCTACCGAGGCAGTCAGCCTGGAGCCTGCGTACCTAATGTCTTTAGCTGGATTTAAACAGCCCGACAGAAATGACTTGCTTGCTAATACTGTCCATCAATCGATACTCTTTCTGGGTAATACTCACTATCAGGTGTACAGGTGTCACTTTGTCTATACACAACAAATCGATATCCAAGATCTTGATTAATAACCACCGTACACTAGGTATTAAAACTCGCCATAGAGGTCCATGTAAGTTTCGCGTTGCAGGATCAGTCTGTGTATATTCGGTTTCAACAGGCCGGCATAATTGTGTCGACTGAGGGTTAATCATTTCTAGTCAGTCGACATTCTTTTGGACCCCACTCCGCTTTTAGGTATAGTGGGGTCACTTTGTTGTGCACTAATAAAACAAATAAAAAAATACAAGAAGAAATACTGTCGATAGCATTCTCCGAGTGCGCTCCTGTGCTGTCGCATAACAGTCAATCTATGCAAAGTCGTGACTGCATCAGGAGTCAGGAAGTGATCGGCTTATATTGTCCGCCGTTCAGATCTCGGTGAAAGTGGTCAGATTCGCTGGTGTTTCTTAGCTTTGTACTTACAGGTCCTAAGATATTGCAGTTCGATGTTTTTTATTATTTAATAAACAGATGAGGAACCAAATGCTACGCGCTTGCCTGTATGCTTAAAAACTTGTAATATTTGTCATGGCGGCAAGATTTTTGTGTCTGCACGCCTAATCAACCCCACTGCACCTGATGGTAAATTGAGTGTCCAATAGAATATCGGCTAGCCCTCGGCAGTCTAATTATACCGGCTTGTTAGAACCGGATAAACCTTATTAACATTTTCACCGATACGTTTGTGCAGAGTATTACCATTTCTTTCTGCGGCAAACAATGACTGGCTCAAGCGGGATACTACTACTCCCATTTGTTTTATGTAGGTGACTAGCTTCACTTAGTTGGAAATTTGTTGCACAACGTCCAAACTATTATATTTATACTAACTTTACAGGCAAGGTTGGAGAAATCGGATTCCAATTTCCGGTACAGGTGTATTTATTCTGCCCCCCCCCCCCCTCTGTTCCCAGGTTCGGAACGAGTTATCACATCCTCTGGTCGCCCTTGAGATGGCTTCCGCTTATATACTTGTTCGACGGCATATCAGGTATTTGAAACAAATGCTGTCGTTGATCCGAAGAAAATGTATTTACGGTCATTGCTTGGTATTTTATTGGTAAGTAGAAATGATATTAGTAAAGATCCTGTTTTTACGTATCTTTGATGTTTAGCTCTAGGTATACAGGGTCATTTTGATATTACATTAATAGATGAAACCATATACTTGTCTTCTTGGAAACAACACGTTAACCTAACCATCGTTGTAAAATTAAAAAGAAGTTATTTTCGAGCTAAATAAGAAGAGAAGTCGGCTTACGAAGTAATTTTTATTGAAACAATCACGGCCGGCTGATTCTGCATAATATATTGATTATTGAAGCTTGTACCACTTGCATCAAGTTGCATGTAAATAGAACTATTGAAATATCTCTAGTGTAAACGCGTATGGAAATAAATACGCAATATTACTGTAGGAACTTGCTAGTTCAAACTAGCATTAATTTGAGAGTGGGTCACACTTCCCACAATATAATAAACATTGTTCTAAGTTATTTGGTGTCTTTGTTTAATTAGAACAAAGGACGGCTATGAAATGCTAAATTTTGGCGGCCTTGTACTAGTATTCATTTTGACGTATCTTCATTATAATCAGCTTAAAGTTGACATTCTTATTATTAGGGACCGTTCGGTTGTATGTTACTATAAATGCTTGATAAAGTCGCTTTATAAGTTCGAGTATTTATAAGGCATCACGCAGACGCTATCGACTTGTTACGGAAAAAAAACTGATACGTAGTTGCTTCATAAACCGATGGCTCTAAAGTAAACTATCGTATATATTGCTAACGAAACGCTATAAATGTGTAAATCGCATTTTTTTCAGATATGATAATTTACTCAGGAGCCATCGAAACTTCAGCAAAATAGTTTCGTAGTGTATTAAGTATTTCGGAAACAAGGACAACGTCTACGCGGCGCATTAGAACAGTCATTTTAGCGTAGCTAATACTTATGAGATCAACAGAGATTCGTAGTCGTTAAAAAAACATTTTATTTTAGTGCGATTAGAATAAGGTTTTTAATAACGGACACGGCAAAATCACGTTGCTACACCTAATGGTAAGTGGAATGGTATACAGACATACTTTACTGACGAAAGATCTTTATCCCTTGCCAGTCGATACAATTATAGTTTATACCGGTCTATTAGAAAAAGGGGCCTATTTTAATACTTATAATAATTATATAAGTAGACATATAAGTAGTATATATTCCATACTATATGCCTGTTGGATATGTTCATCATTTAATGTAGAAATTATGCAGTTATGATATCAGATCTGATAAAGGTCGGTTGGACATCTTTGGAATAGGCCTATGTTTACCAATGGATATAATTGCGCCAAGCCTGTGCCTTTGTAGACTAAATATATATTATTAATTTTGGCGCAACTACTCTTTTAGGGTTTATATCGTAATCAAACTAAATCGTTGAGCTTAGTTTTTATAACGGTTGTTGACCTTGATATTTATGTCGGGATTACTTCAAGGGATTATAAGTCAGAATATGAATAATTACAATATTTAAAATTATGACATGTCTAAGTCCAGAAAATATCCATTAAAAGTTTGCAACACTAAAAGAGTATAAGAAAAAAGTATTGCAGTCAAAAAAATATTGTTTTCACAAATATTAGGCATGAAAATTTGACGCCTTGGACTACATAACAAACAAAAAGATTACGAGTGTTTCAATAATTTGATATTAAAGCATTTTGAGAAGTTATTGAATATTTATTTCGAACGTTGTTAATGCATTTGAAACTTTATTTTAATCGTGATAATGTAGAAGTTTCCTTTGTGATTATAGATTATACAAATTCAAGCGTAATATTTTTTTAACTATGATACAGCCTTTCGTGCTGACCTTAGCGCATTAGTTTCTCTTCTTTATAATGTTATCAGTCAATGACCAATGATTACGTACAGGCCGTAAGGCACATTACAAAATAATATAGACATATAATAATTTCGATATATTTTAAAATTGAGTTTTTAACTGCTTTCCAAATCAATAATTCTAGAACACAATTTAAACATGGAAGGTAGGTAAAAAATATGATGTATTCTACGTTGCATACTAACTGTTATGTACTACGATTTCATGGATCGGGAATGAAACTATAATAGGGGAAACTAACTATTCTGGTCACAATATAATAGTTATGAAGTTATTTAACGAACAATTACTAGTGGTAGGTCCCTCATATGTGAGATTCCGCCTGGGTAGGTACCACCGCAATGTCTATTTCTGCCGCCAAGCAACAGTGTGTAGTCATTGTTGTCTTCCGGTTTGCAGAACATGCCAGCTATGTAGCCAGTGTAACTACTGGACATAAAACTTGGCACCTCGTGTCTCAGGATGGCGAACGCAGTGGAATACCAAACAATACTCTGTATTGAAGGTGTTGGATGGTATTTCTACTGTTTATCGGTGGTCGTATCGCTTACCATCAGGCGAACGGTAGGCTCGTCTCGTCATTTAAAGAAATAAGAAATAAAGAATTAAAATATCTCTCTCTCCCTCTGCTTTGTACCTATAAAAACGGTAGAGTTTAAAAAAAATACAAATACGCTTTAGGTTTTTATCTCTGACCAAATTTTCGCCATTTGTTTCTTCCCATGGTGTTATAGCGGGCGAGTCCATCGCCATACTAGGCACAAATTTTAGACTTATGCTTGATACCGAGCAGGTAAACTTAAAATCACTGCTCAACCCAGTATCCAAATGGACATCACAGCGGTAGCCGTTCCGCGATATACAAATAGGCCATCTAGGCAGTCAGGTGGAATATTTAATCATCAACACAGACAGGACAGGACGCATTATAATCTTGTTGGTATTTTGACATCAGTAACATAATGTTCACAATCAGATTATTTCGTCACATCCATATTTAACTACATCCTTACACAGTAGAAGACAATCGTGCATGCCGCGCCATTGTATCCATTGCCCGCTCCAATTCTTGCACTTTCATTTTTTTTTCTATGACATCCATTATTCTATTGAGTACGAGGTTATGTAACCTTTATAGTTTTGATATAATTTTTACTGCTTTATGTTAGCAATGTTTGTTTGCTGTTTAGTAAATTGCAATGGCGGCCGCGTGAACATCCAAGCGGCTAGTTTTAGAAAGGAAATGATTATTGCGACTGTATTTCTAAGTTTGTTACAGTTGGTCGTGACTGCAGAAGCGACCGGGCCGCCATTACGCAAGTTTAGGTTATAATTATTTGAGTCGAAAGTGCAAAATTAGTGAGACCTGCCGTTCTGAGTTTGCTACGTGCCTTGTTTGTTTATCATTGATGGTAGACGAATCTATTAGTTAACGTTGTTTTATGTATCGTATCCCGCAATCAAAATCGGGGGAAACCTGCGAATGGAATACTGGAATACCCCGGCTTAGTGACTGCAGGGACCTGGAGGAAAGTCGGGAAGGGCTGTCTGGAGAAGTAAGTGTGGGGAAAGGAGAAGGAACTCACTTAGGATGGGAAGAGGGGAGAAGGCCAGGATATGTTCGCTAGCTTTCATAGGCCTCAATGTGAATTGGCAACCATGAGGTATACACACTAACTGTGTGCCTAGTGCTTATATTTTTTAAAATAAGCGGCGGAGCTTAATACAGACACCATCCGAAAAGCTTTATTTTATTATAAGATTAAAACGATCGAAATATATGTACTACATACTAGATTTGGCGTTCCTAACATTCATTGTGTTCAACTGAATTGAACTGCAATCCATTCAAACTGCCTTTAGTATGGTGTCAATATTGACAGTTATTTTTCCATACTTGTTTGCAAACTACAAGCTAGTGAACTTATATTTTACGAGTAATTGTTTCAGCTATGCGAGCTTAATTAAACTTGCTTAGTTGTTTGCGACTTATACGTGGAATATTTACTTTCATTATTCATTTATGTCTCGGTGGCGTATTTGTACCGCATGCGCGGTACGGCAGCGCTCTGAGGTCCTGGATTCGAATCCCGGGAAAATGATATTTGAGTTTTTCTGCTCAGTATCAGCCCGGGGACTGAAATTTGTACCCGATATGGCGAAAGGCTCACCTATCACATCATGGGACGGAACACACTTGGCGAAAAGTGGGTGCCCTGGTTGCGCCTCTACATAACCCCTCGGGAATAAATGCGTGATGTGTGTGTGTTTTATTATTAATTTAAGAGACATTTCGCCGTAAACATACAGGGGCCTTATTCTCTATCCCGCACGTTATTTTGACAGTGCGTAACAAGCACGTAACACAACGCATCATGTTTAGGACTATAGAAATTTGGCTTACGGAATACCATTCCACGCACATTACTCGAAGATAACTTGACACGGCCGCGTTACGCGTTTACACTATCATACAGAACAAGGGCCCAGATTAGAATACAGCCTTGCGACACACGTTGCAAAATTAACTTCCTTGTCGAGAATGGTATTTAAAGATGAGCTCATGTAAAGTTCGTAAAGTCGTTGGGCGAATATGCATTGGTATAATCAATGCTTTCTTGTGTGAAAAGCCAAGAGTTCAAACTGCGAAAGACGTTTTGAAATTTGTGATACGTCTAGCTAGCATTTAACTGTCGATTGTTAGATTACGTTTTCAAAATCTCGTGGCATATTGTGGACTCCTGCTGCTAAATGGCGTGTTAAAGCTATAAATCATTTTAAATTCAACAATATTGACGTGGATTGTGTAGGGAACGAAGGATATAATGTAGGAATTCTTTCTGAGTAGCGTAGTCGACTTGGGGTCGGCATATGATTTTTTTGTTGTAGCTATTAAAAGTGTTGTTTGGTCACCTGACGTTAAGTGTTCTTCATCCATAGCAAAATATATTTTTTTTAAATAGTAATATATTTTTTTTGGGCTCTATCCAATAGGAATCAGTATCAAGTTGTAACCTTAACTCTACTTTCTGTTAAACATGGAAACGTGGTCGACCCACGTGGGTCGAGATATCTCCAACATGGGCTCTCTATGTTACTTCGATAAATTTCAGGCTCAAGATGACATGATTTTATAAAAATGTACAGTCTCAAAAAGACTTTTATTCGTGGAAGATTTCAAGAAAATCCATGAGCAAAGTTAGTCATCGGAACGTCACTTACCGTCACAAAGCATTACATTGGAGGGAGCACAAAGCGGCGCATCTTGCGTGCAACTGTTACCTCATTCTTGCATGCTTGATATTAAACTGTGCAACTTAGTGCAAAGATCAATTCAAAAGAACCGACGGTCTTTCGAGTTGAAGAGATGAGTCGGTTCTTATGTACTATGTCTGTCGTATGTCGAAGCGTTATATATTTTCGGCGTTTTATATACTTACTTTCATCTTCTTATATTCTTCTAGCGTCTTATATATCTACTTACAGCAACTTATATACCTACTTAAGGCACCTTATATACCTATTTATGGCGCCTTACACACTTTTGAAACCTTATATAACTACTTGCAGCGCCTATAAGTACTTCCGACGTAATTTTATTTTTCCAATATACCTACCATCATCAACTAGAAGTCGTCTTAAAATTTAAAAAGAAACTATAAACAATGCAAAGAGCTATCTATATTTTTACCTTATTCTGTGGCCTGATGTACTCTCATACAATCGTGTGCAGGAAATGCTTTAATGGCATGTTGTTGTGCAGTGATTATTTTTTACTATTTTGTCATATTTTGCATGTTCCTTTGTATTGACTTGTCGTTTTCAAGTAAAATAATAATTTAAGTATGTGTACGAGAGACCCCGGTTCAATTCATGCGTCAGTTGACATCAATATTTCAAAATATTTTGATAAATGTAGCGTCTTTAAAGCTCAAAATAATTGTATATATTACATTGCAAAGTTTTGTCAACACTATGAACAGATTGTTTCGACCAGAATGGTATGATACTCCAGAGAATTGACAGTATTGGTCATCGATATACATGTACTACGTACTAGATCTGGCGTTCCTAACACTCATTGTTCAACTGAAGTGTACTGCAATCCGGTATTGGTTGTAATACTTATACTCTATTTAAAGCGCTTTAGCACTGCATATTTAAAAAGTTTGGTTATACGACGATTGATGTTTTAGCGCTGCACCGAACTTTAGTTCTAACTCCAGATTATAAACAAATAGTTTATATGGATGTTCGTGTCTATAGAATATACTTCAATGGTTTTTAATGATTTCTTTCTGGTAATAATATTGTAGTAGGCTAAAACTAAGGAATTATCTTCCATGCTCCTTTTCATTACCATTTTTCAAGTAGTAGATATGTATGTCATTAATGCATTCAAGCTGTGTTAAACTTTTTTTATGACTGGAGACGATTAACTCCTTCGCTATTTACACATTCTACTTCTAGAAATTAATATCATTTTCAAATCTTAGAACTCAAGATTCTACCCAAATTTACTAGTTTCACACTGGCAAGTTGCTGTAATATAAGGTTCATTTTCCCTTAAACTTTGCTATACTCTAATAACCTTTGCCTAACAGGACAAACACGAAATACTTATGTGCATAATTAAAATTCCTACGCACAAAAAATACGAGATCGGGGCGAGTACTCGCGCAAGTGGAGCGTGCCAGTTGAGGTAACTCGCAAGTGTCTATACCAGTTATTATGTTATAATTGTTCTTCAATAACGAGTGTTGCGCAAGCTGATTGTAATTGGATAGTTTACTGTGCTAAGTTTGAGGAACAGTTTAATTATTGTAATATATTGTAGAAAGGAATAATGAAAAGTGAAAGAGCTCATTGAAAATATCTTTGATTTTTATTGCAACTTTGCATAGTCATATTATGTAGTTTTGTTATTTTTTCATACTCACGCTTTTTATGTCAAGGGGTATGTGTATTCCGTCCCATGATGTGATTGAGATGAGCCTATCGCCATATCGGGCACAAATCCCAGACTCCGTGCTGATACTGGGTAGTAACCCAATATCACTGCTCGACCTGGGTATCGAACCCGAAACCTTAGCACTGCAGTCGTACCGTAATACAACTACGCCACGGAGTCAGTCAATTATCCTTATATTTAGTTTTCATATGACTATGTAAATTTTACTCAATCTCCGTAAACAATTCACTTGAATAGATTTTAGGTATAATCATTTATTATTCTTTACCCAAAATTCGTTCGTTTTTGGAACTTTGAATTACATTTTGAATAATATGACTGCCTCGGTGGCGCCTGTGTACAGCATGCGCGGTAAGGCAGTGCTCTGAGGTCCTGGGTTCGAATCCCGGATCGGGCAAAGTGATATTTGGGTTTTTCGGCTCAGTAACAGCCCGGAGTCCGGAATTTGTATCCGATACGGCGATAGGCGCGCCCTTTATCACATCATGGGACAAAACACTTGGTGAAAAGTGGTTGCGCTGCTTGCGCCTCTGCTGCTCTGCTGCATATCGCTTCGGGGATAAATGCGTGATGTGTATGCGTATTATGAATTATAAATATTGACGCCAGCAAAATACAGATTGCTAATTACCTGGTTCATTAAAAGTTAACCAATCTTTAAATACAAAAATGTAAAAAATCTACACTATAATCGTAATTCTTATATCGGAACATGGTATATTTGATAACATATTTCTGAAAAATTGCCTCGGTGTCGCGGTTATAGTATAGTTAACTACAGTGCTAAGCGCAAAGCGGTATGTCAGGGAAACCTTATTTCGAGATAATCGAAGTTTTGTAAATATAGGTTTGTATGCAAAACTGATATAGAGAAATTCTTTAAAAAAAATTTAACAAGGTCTAAACCGACCGACCGAAAAAGATACCGTTATTTAGGTAAGTTCATTGGATGGGTATTTCTTTATGGTATCTGACGCCATAAAAATCAAGATTTTGATTTTTTTTGAGATACCGCTTTTGAGCTTAGCACGGCAGAGTACGTCTAGGCCACTGATGTCTCGGGATCAGGCAACGTATCACGGTATAATGGGTTTTTCTAGATGAAAAATCCTGTATTTAAGTTTCTAAAACATAGGTATACTAGTTCCATTTCGGTCCACCTTTTCCGGGATAAAAGGTATATGTGTATCTTTGAATTCCTGGAATAAGGCGAGTAGATTACCATACAGGAAACCCGACGTGAAATAACAATTTTATTGTTTTATTTTTGAGAATAACTCATTTTTCATAAACTTATTTTCCTCTTATAGGTCGTCAGTTACGCCCTCACAATTATTCTACAGATGTAGGGCTCTAAAATCATGCCAGTTTTTCGGCGCCACACGCCTCAAACATGTTGAAATGTTTTTTAGTATCACGATAGCTATATGTCAGCTATATCGCTAGGAGATTCAAGATTCAAGTTCAATTGATTGAGTTCGGTCATGGATACTGGGAGGGGGGTGCAATAGATGCACGTGCACCCCTCTTCCCAGAAATAAATCTGCAACAATGTGAACTACCGACCGCAAAGTATTTTTTATGATAGAGCATTATCAAAAACCCGCGCGAATTGAATTTAAAAAAATAAAACTATGCTATTATTCAGATAGTGCGTAGGCGCAGATGCATTTAAAACTAATCTTGGCAGCGCTTATGAGTCCGGTGCAAACCGTGTTTAAGAGCCAAGTGCTGCACTCGGGAATCGAATTTGTATGTAGAAAATATGTATTTTTTTGTATCATGTATGCATTATACTTTATGCCTTTAGAAGAGAAAAACACTAAAGTTTCATGCCCCTTCTTCGATGGTGAGATATCCTTTCCGAACTGTTTGTAGAGTTAATATTGACGGAATTTAAATATTATATAACATTTAATGGTTTCGAATAAATTATTTCATTTAATTTTGAACTTGACCTCGTGTAAAGTTGTTCTACTTTCAAATTGTAACAAAGGTTTGTAGGAAAAACCCAAGGAGTAAGTACAATAAAAATATTATTTATTAAAATTTAGGTAAATAATTTTTCCTCTTTCCCTCCAGCAAGAGTTGTTTTTTTTAGTAACATTATGCATTTAAAATAGAAATAAAATGCTTTATTCAACACGTAGGCGAACATCGTTTTATGATAAGTCAACGTACATGAGAATACATTGCTTTACCTCTAGCACTAAATATGCACTATTACAGTAAATCTTAATTATAACTAGCTGACCCGACAGACGTTGTCCCGTCTTAACTATGTATTTGCAGCGCGCATTCTGTCAATCGCTGACAATTATTTCAAACAATTGACAGTTATATAAAATTGATATTTTCGTTAAGTTTTCCTAAATTAACTAATTATCCTCGCAATTTTTTAAATTTTTTCTTTCATAAGAATCTTCTTCTGATAATAACAAACACAAAAAAAAAATGGGGAATTCGGTCCAGCCGTTCACGCGTAATGGCCAAGGGAAATAGGGATTCATTTTTATATATATAGATTATATCAGGCCCTGTCTGTGTTACTATGTTAGTCTAAGTAACAAATAAATTATTTTATTTATTAATTCCAGCCCTATACTGCCCAATTACTGGGCTCAGGTCTCCTCTTCTGACGCTCTAGTCCACGCTAGCTTGGCGCGTGTTAGCTTCATAGACAAGTAACATTGTATAAATATTATATATGCCAATATATTTGTTAGCAAGGTTCGTAATTATGCGTGTGCGCTGACAGCCGGATGCCCTTACTGTCTGGAGATCAAGGTTCAAATATGTTTATAATGCTCATGTGAATATAATATAATCTCAGAGCGGCTGTAGAGGGCAGGTAAATCCCTTTTGCTTAGTTGAGTTTCTTTGTTTCTGTATTATATTTTACAGGATGCTAGAATTTTCTGTATTGTTTAATTGTGCTGGAAAACAAGTGTCTTCAAAAATAATAAATATAAAAATATATATGTATTAAAATTAGTTGATTTGTTACAGCTTAGGAAAACATACATAACGAAAATATTAAACATATTGTGAAGATGGATTGAAGCTGTGTAGATAGTGATTAGTGAACACATTGTTATTTTTATGTGCTTTAAATTTCTGTTAGAAATAAAAGCACAAAATGATACATGAAAAATGACAGTGTATTTTTTATTAAGGAAAGGACGTTTAAACGAAACCATGAGCTATTTAAGTTAATCAAAATACTTAAACTTACAAAATCGATTGCGGATATACTATTGCTATTTTCCAGATATAAAATTCAAAGATGAATAGCCTTAAACCTTCCAGGACAAAACAGGCCGAAGTGTTGAAATATCCGAACATAAATAATTCAAACCTGTTTTCATTAGAGGGTTAAGGACTCTGTACAATAGGTCGTAAAGTTTACCCCACCTTGCATGTAAACGTGTGCACAACAAACTGTGCAAAAAACCATGCTGTTTTCCTTCTCATTTCTAGAAATTCACCAAAAGTATTTTGGCGAATATAATAAATGTATTTTTTTATTCAGAAATTATTTTAGTTTAGTTTTAATAAAGGTAATTATTTTTATGTTTTCCTGTTAATCATTTGTAACGGGGGCGGAGACGCGGGCAAAAGTTATCAAATTTGGCACGAATGTATTAAAAAAATATATTTGAATAAGAAAGATTCGCAATAACATTTCGTTACGTACAATCATTTCGATAAATATTTTAGGATCGTTTATTGACATTGACAGAATACTACGATATTGGATGACGTCAGAATGGTGTCATGTTGGGAAATGTTTGGGAAATACATAAAAAATACTGAGATTTTAAAAACTACCTACAAATTACAATCACTAGTTAATTACATTATTTATGAAAGACATTGCAAAACCGCAAACTTCCTTATTATTTTAGTAGAATATGCAGTAAATATGCACGCCAATGAAGCGTCGGAAGGTTTTGCAGGAAATCGTCTCTCAACGTATTATGATGTGTCTTTATTTGTTAATTACCTTATATTATTTGTTATTTCATAATCTTATAAGGAAATTTTATGTTTTTTTATATTGTCCTTTAAAATTTGGATTCCTACAATTTTGGAATTATAAATCTTATTTATGTTATGTATCCGAAAGAACGTACGTATACGTATCATCTCTGTATTATACTATCCCACTACTGGGACAGGCCTCCTCTACTACTGAGAGGGATTAGGCTTTAGTAGACCACGCTGGTCTAGTGCGGATTGGTGGACTTCACATACCATCAAAATTCTTATATAGAACTTCTCAGGTATGCAGGTTTCGTCACGATGTTTTCCTTCAACGTTAAAGCGAATAATAATTGACAATATACACGTAAATTTGAAAAGTCAAAGGTATGTCTTCGGTTTTGAACCTGCAGTATTCGGCTTGGCAGACCGTTCTGATTTCAAGTAAGCTAGCACCGCTAGTTTACAGCAAATATTTTTTTATTCGAGCACGGTGAAGTGACCCTACTCCATCTGATGAAAAGGTCCATTCCAAGTAAGCTAGCATCGCTCGCTTATTTTTTATAAGGGTACAACAAAGTTCCCTCCCTGCACCTGATGGTAAGTGGAGTGGGGTCCAATAGCATGTCAGCTGACGAGATGTTTTCCCCTCAGCAGTTGACACAATAGGGGACCGGCCTATGCTTGATTTTGTACATTATTCTATATGTAATGGTTAATAATACGAAAAAGAAGCACTGCTGCGAAAACTGCATGAAAATTGGTTAAAAAATGAGCGAGCAATTCATATTTAAAATATTGTAATGTACAGAAGTGGGCGCGATGTGGGGATATAGCTTCATCTCTTTCTTTAGCCCGCGTCGGAATTCCCGATGACGTCACGTGTGGGTATTTCGTCTCTTTTCTGTTTCTTGTAAATTACCCTTTTCACCGAAATTCAAAGACTTATAACTTGTTGATTTTTTACCGGATTTTAATAATTCTTTCTGTGTTATAATTTTTTTTTTATAATTTATGTAAATGTTTGATAATAGTAAAGAACAAAAATGAGTCCGGTACCCTATTATGGCCTGTTGGGACTGGATATACACAGTCTGATCCCGGAACGCGTCACCCGTGGGCCACTATGGCGGGTTTCAACACCTTGTGTACGGTGGTTATGTAAACGGACAGGCAGACATAATGATAGATGTGTCATCTATATACAGGGTCATTTTGACGTTGCGTTACTAAATAAAACGTCATACTCATCTTCACCTCTGCTGACATTGTGCCAAATCATCCATTAATAACTAATATTTTCACGAAAAATCCTGGTTTTAGTTTTCTGATATTTTTGATCATTTGTAAAGTGTTATTTCCAAGTGGATAAGTATGTGGTTTTATTAAGTAACGCGATGTCAAATGACCCTATATATGTACTTGTACATTTGTGTGACTTGGGCAACTCTATTTATAATATATTGGTAGTTTAAGTTGTTTTAAATATGGCATTTGAAATGGACATTTCCTTGCAAATATAGATTGTTCTCAATATAAATGGCTTAACATCCTTTAACTCATGAAATATCGGTTAAACAGCAAAAAGTGACGCAAAGGGCACTCGTTTAGACAAAAAGTGACATTAATTTATTCGTGACAATTATTTAATGTTTTAAATCCTATGGTTTGTCTTGTATTTATTTTATCTAAACGTTTATTTGACCAAACACGGCTATGACTATAATATCGTTATAATTTAAAGGAGTTTATTAAAACTATTATGAGTTCACAGGAAATTAAAAAATACGTATAATGTGAGGCAAAAAAACAAACAGGAATTGTCTGGAATAGGATTTTTTTAAATGGTGATGGTCAAAATGTAGACGGGTCTAAGGCGCTACAGGGCTAAGGTGGTGCAGTGTGCCAGGCCCTTGATGCTAGGGGCCCTCGGACCCTGACAGTGACCTTACTCGCTTGTCGACTTGCTATAAATATGCCTCGTTCCAAATACTGAGACGATATTTTCAGCATAATTTAATCGTAAATTCCTATCCATGCTATTTAACTGTCAATTCGATCAAAATTTTGGCAGTTTCAGTATAATCACATCAGCAGAACTTCGGTACAATCGGTAACTTATATAGAGATAATCGCCGCTCATCCATTAATATATTATGTACTACGTATTAGATTGGGCGTTCCCAACACTCCCTGTGTTCAACTGAATTGAACTGCAATCCATTCAAACTGACTTTGGTATGGTCAATATTGACAGCCTGTGGTTGTGTACAGAGTGGCGCTCATGATATAAGAATCCGAGTCTAAGTGTAAACCTGGATTTGAATAAAAAATATTTGTCAAATAAGTAAAATTATTTGTTGTTCAAGTGAATAAAACGGGTATTACAGAGACGTTTTGGTTGCCATTTTAGTTTAGATTTTGAACAACTAGTTTATACGGACGTTCGTGTCTATAGAATATACGTCAATACTCTCGTCTCTAAAGTATAAGTTTTTGTGATGAATCTCCAATGCCATTTTTGAGCGAACAATGGATATCGCTAATAAATCAGTGATATAATCCTTTAACTCTTGGTCTCTCGTGAATCGCCGGCGAGCCAAGACAGCTACATGACATTTGCGTGTGTCACGGGATTATAACCTTATATACTACATATATACTACATAATAAGGTTATTTTTCCGTCACACGCGTAGCTGTCAATGTTTGCCGGCAAACATTCAGCTACCTCACGGGTTAAACAAATAGCGTGTGATCGATCAAAGCTGTGGAGTGGTGACATTTCCGGTTGTACACGCAATGTATACACAACTATTGTGCGTGGGTGGTTGTGGGCAGTTTCGGAAATGAGGATATCAATGTAAAGTTTAATTTTTATTTACAGACACGGCGCAATCATCCAACTGCACTGGTAAGCGTGGGGTCCAGAGTATGTCCACTGACGAGAAATGTTTATTTCTAATGATTTCTTATGGTTATGCGAATGTTAAACATTACAATTAAATTATTTTTCGGATTTTTGAAGTTGGAGTTATTCCTCCTTTCCTCATGCGAAGCTACAGTTTGCTGGTTAAAGCTATCACGGCCCGAACCTATAGGTTCGTCAACTCTCTTGCCGTACCATCAAGCTTTGGAATAGTTTGCTTCGGCGCGTGTTCCCTCTTTCCTATAATCCTGGGCCCTTCCGCCGTAGCGTGAAGAAGCATCTTAGTAGGCCGGCTTGTTTGTTTGGCATAAGATGGCCATCTGTTGCCATTCGATACTTTATCTGGACGGCATAATGCAAACCATCAGGTGCAGTGCAGTTATTTTGGTGTGACAGAATAAAAATAAAGACAATTATGCTGGCTTTCTTGGAACCGTATTTACACAGGCTAATCCCAGAACGGTGTAAAATAAGTAAGTATATTTAAGTTGTAGGTTAATGTTAGTTTTATGCCATAATAAAAAAAATATATTTTTTTTGTTATTTCTAGACTTTTATTCTAACAAATCTTTCTTTCTATTATAACGTTATGCACTAATGAGTCTTATTTCATTTCCTCTTACCCATTCCTTATAATTTACAACTGAAATTAGGAAATCTTAAGTATTCGACTGCCAATTGCATCAAAGGACGCAATTACGATTGATTGCGTCTACAAAATATTTTATACAAAGTAGCATGTGCGATTTCATCTTCGCGTGTTTCGCGTGTTGTGAATCTCGTGTTATCGCTTAAGAGGCGATAAGTGCTCGTTCAATCTGTGTCAGCGGCACGAACGTCTTGACTGAAGTTATATCATTCGATTTTAAACAAAGACGGGAAATTATGGTTTATTCGTGTAAAATTTCGGTAGGTATTAAGGTACACACACATCATATCTTTATTCCCGCTAGTTCGGATACCTGTAGCTTCCAAGTTTCCGGATGTTGGCAGCTTCCTAGTTTCCAGACGTCAGCATTTTCGGAGTTTCCGGATGTTAGCAGCGTCTGATTTTCCGGACTTCAGCAGCTTCCGATTTTCCGGATGTTAGCATTTTCCAAATTTCCGGACGTTAGCAGCTTCCGAGTTTCCGGACATAAAGCTGACGTCTACTGTTGGCCAGGATAGTACTTGCGCACCTGCTAGGAAGTGGAAAGTGACAGGCATTTTAAATAAGGACCTTTTGAGAAAAAAAAAGAAAGTTACATATTTTTTTTAAGTGGACTAACGGTCATGCTTGTATTTCTCCTACACACGTCCAGATGTCACAAGGGGTAGGCAGGGGTGCAACCAGGACGCCCATTTTCGCCATGTGTGTTCTGATCCGTGATAGAAGGCGAGACGTGCAAATATAAAATTACTACGCCTTAAAAGTACAAAAACATGTAGAGACGTGAAGAATTGCATGTTTGTTGTTATGGTTGGCAGCAGCGTGACGCGGCGCCTTATTGGTGTATCCAAGGTATGAACTAATGTTGAATCCTAAGTTAACACACATTCGATATTAAAATTTACTAAACTATTCGTCATAGGGTACTCATAATTTAAGTCATTCTTTTTTCAAAAATGACACATCGAATTAAGTCTAAATACCTCCACTGCCAGTAACACGAAAAATAAAGCGCATATGTGGAAAATATGCATATATTTTATGCTTTGTCATAAAATGACGCGCATCTTCCTGGGTCGTTCGTGACCGTCGATCGTGTTGCAGATAGCTGACGATTCTCAGACTAATAGCCCTGGTGCCTGGCAACTGCGGTAACGTTGTGATGGTTTCGATTGTAGTGAGACTGCTGTGCTTGATATCTCGGGTTTGAGCCCTGGGTTGGGTTTTTCTGTGCATTATCAGCCCGAAATCTGGTATTACGTACGTTAGTACTTGGATCATATTACTACTATGGCCTAACATAGCTGGTGAAATGAGGGTGTTAACTGTTACAAGGGGGGGTTCTATCTTCCAGAAGAGAGTGTACATATATCCCTTGTTGATCCCTGAAAGAGCTGAATATAGAAAATTCGGAGTGTTCGCGTAAAGAAAGGAATATTCAGACTTACGATGCTGTTTAGGTTTTGCGAGTGTTGTTCAATTATTACATTACATAGATTCGTAATGGTACAAATCTATCTATACTATTATATAAAGCTGAAGAGTTTGTTTGTTTGTTTGAACGCGCTAATCTCAGGAACTACCGGTCCAAACTGAAAAATTCTTTTTGCGGTGGATAGCTGTTTGTTCGTGGAGTGCTATAGGCTATATATCATCACGCTATACCCAATAGGAGCGGAGCAGTAATGTCTTATCTCAGGAACTACCGGTTCGAACTGAAAAATTCTTTTTGTGTTGGATAGCCCTTTGTTCGTGGAGTGCTATAGGCTATATATCATCACGCTATACCCAATAGGAGCGGAGCAGTATTGTCTTATCTCAGGAACTACCGGTTCGAACTGAAAAATTCTTTTGTGTTGGATAGCCCTTTGTTTGTGGAGTGCTATAGGCTATATATCATCACGCTATACCCAATAGAAGCGGAGCAGTAATGGCTAATCTCAGAAACTACCGATTCAAACTGAAAAATTCTTTTTGTGTTGAATAGTCCTTTGTTTGTGGAGTGCTCAAAGTTATATATCATCACGCTATGACCAATAGGAGCGGAGCAGTAATGTCTAATCTCAGGAACTACCGGTTTCAACAGAAAAATACGTTTTGTGTTGGATAGCCCTTTATTTGTGGAGCGCTATAGGCTATATATCATCACGCTATGACCAATAGGAGCGGAACAGTAATGAAACATGTTGCAAATCGAGGAAAAATTATTAGTTTTGAGAGCTTCCGTTGCGTGCGCTGCGTAAACGGTTAAAGTTATGCAACAATGATGTATGACGGGATTGTTCCTCTTAAAAAGTTCTAAAAAATATATTATAAAAAAAGTCCCCCGCTGCATCTGTCTGCCTGAACGTGTTAAACTCAAAAACTACCCAACGTATTAAGATGAAATTTGGTATGGAGACAGTTTGAGACCCTGGGAAGAACATAGGCTCCCAGGAAACTACTACTTTTATAACGGAAAACTTTAGTCTGAAAAACTTTATAACGCGGGCGGAGCCGCGGGCAAAAGCTAGTACTATTATATAAAGCTGAAGAGTTTGTTTGTTTGTTTGTTTGAACGCGCTAATCTCAGGAACTACGGGTCCAATCCGAAAATTTCTTTTTGCATTGGATAGCCCTTTGTTCGTGGAGTGCTATAGGCTATATATCATCACGCTATACCCAATAGGAGCGGAGCAGTAATGGCTAATCTCAGGAACTACCGGTGCAAACTGAAAAATTCTTTTTGCGTTGGATAGTACTTGGTTCGTGGAGTGCTATAGGCTATATATCATCACGCTATACCCAATAGGAGCGGAGAAGTAATGGCTAATCTCAGGAACTACCGGTCCAAACTGAAAAATTCTTTTTGCGTTGGATAACCGTTTGTTCCTGGAGTGCTATAGGCTAAATATTATCACGCTATACCCAATAGGAGCGGAGCAGTAATGGCTAATCTCAGGAACTACCGATTCGAACTGAAACATTATTTTTGTGTTGAATAGTCCTTTATTTGTGGAGTGCTCAAAGTTATATATCATCACGCTATGACCTATAGGAGCGGAGCAGTAATGGCTAATCTCAGGAACTAACGGTTACAACTGAAGAATTCGTTTTGTGTTGGATAGCCCTTTATTTGTGAACTGCTATAGGCTATATATCATCACGCTATGACCAATAGGAGCGGATCACTAATGGCTAATCTCAGGAACTACCGGTTTGAACTGAAAAAATCTTTTTGTGTTGGATAGCCCTTTGTTCCTGGAGTGCTATAGGCTATATATCATCACGCTATGACCAATAGGAGCGGAGCAGTAATGAAACATGTTGCAAAAACGGGGAAAATTATTAGTTTTGAGAGCTTCCGTTGCCTTCGCTGCGTAAACGGTTAATGTTATGCAACAATGATGTATGACGGGATTGTTCCACTTAAAAAGTTCTAAAAAATATATTATAAAACAAAGTCCCCCGCTGCATCTGTCTGCCTGAACGTGTTAAACTCAAAAACTACCCAACGTATTAAGATGAAATTTGGTATGGAGACAGTCTGAGACCCTGGGAAGAACATAGGCTCCCGGGAAACTACTACTTTTATAACGGAAAACTTTAGCCTGAAAAACTTTATAACGCGGGCGGAGCCGCGGGAAAAAGCTAGTTACTAAATATATATAGTCAAATGAGTACTGGTGGTCTGTCGCTACTTAACAACATCCCGCTAAGCTAACCTGAAGATTACCAAAAAACTTCATTAAAAGCGCAGCAGCTGCTTTGGAGTCCATTAAACATGCACATATACATTTATTTATATACATACAAGATATTGGTGTATTGTTAAAAGGTTTACATTACTACTTAATTACTTATTACTTGTAAAAATAATACTTTGTAATTCAAGGGTTTTTATTATTTATGAACGGTTATAAGTTGCAATCAGGCGAATTACAAGCTCGTCTCATTATTTAAAGAAATAAAAAAAGCGTTCATTTTACGATTTTTATGATACTTGTTCTTTCTTAGCTTATACGTTAAAATACATATCTCAATTATAAGTACATCTTTTATATTTTTATGCAAAATATAAAATTAAAAAACTTCGATCATATATTCCCGAAACAGGCAGAACCCGGAAACAACTTGAACCCAAGACCTCGAAATCCGAGACTTTAATTCCTTAAGATACTATACAATAAATTAATTAAATGACAGATAAACAACGGTGAAATTAAACTTCAAGCGAAATCCTTCCGTCGATTGTAATTTCTTAAAATTTACTTTTAATTTATAACCTTCAAATGCTTATACTATACAGGTGTTCCAAAATAAAGGTATTAACAATAAATCTATTAATTAAGAGTATTAACATAATAAAATAATATCAGTCCTGTATTATATACTGTCCCAATGCGGGCACGAGCCGCAACTACTGAGAGGGATTAGACCTTAGTCCACAACGCTGCTATAGTGCGGATTGATAGACTTCACACACCCTCATAAATCCTCGTATAGGGAACTCTTTGGTATGCAGATTTCTTCATTATGTTTTCCTTCACCGTAAGAGCAAGCGACAACCACAATGAATACACACATTATTTGAAAAAAAATCAGAGGTGGGTACCCTTGGGATTTGAACCTGTCGAAATTCGTCTTGGCAGTCCGTCCGAATCAAGAGTATTAATCTTTATTTATTACTAAATGTAATACGCAAAATACCAATTGTTTATAATTAAATGTATTTATTTTTTTATTATATTGGGGAGATCATGCGCTGAACCGAACTTGCAACACTCTGTATATACTGATGTTAATGGTTGCTTCCTCTACCGTTTCATCCATTAGTCACTTACTTTTATCCGCGGAGGGGTAGGCAAAGAAGAACATACTATTTACTTTAACTGTTTAATACGATAAGTGCCAAATAAAATTTACTTGTAACTTGTGAAACAGGTTTAGATTACTAATATTGACTGACGAGTGAAATTTATCTCTCATTTGTATGTCAGTAGTTATAGATTATGTGAGGCTGACAGTTTTTACTGTCCAATGTCGACACTCGGTATAACATCATCAAAGCATTGTACCGAGGCCCTAGCCTATACTGGCATACCAAAACCCGCGGAGGCCTTCTTATATTTCGTATACTTATCTCTTTGATAACATTCAGTATGTTCAGTAGATATAAGTAGGTATCGTCGAGGATTCGGTTGCGCAGGAGCTTCTAGAGTTTCTGAGAGAACACAAATGATAACCGATTTTAATGTTCACTATATAGTATAATTAATTAAACTATTTTTTTTTATTTTGGCACTGTTATTTCAGTCACTGGAACAGGTGTAACAGGTATCTAATTTACTCTTATATATCTTTTTTTATTGCTTTAAATGAAGAGACGAGCTTGCCGTTCGCCTGATGGTAAGCGATACGATCCATAAACAGCAGAAACACCTCACGGGTAGTAGTTACACGGCAATGTCATCATCGTCAGCCCTGTATTATATACTGTCCCACTGCTGGGCACGGGCCTCCTCTACTACTGAGAGGGATTAGGCCTTAGTCCACCACGCTGGCCTAGTGCGGATTGGTAGACTTCACACACCCTCAAAATTCCTATAGAGAACTTCTCAGGTATGCAGGTTTCCTCACGATGTTTTACTTCACCGTTAAAGCAAGCGATAATTCACAAAGAATATACACATAATTTTTTAGAAAACTTAGAGGTGTGTGCCCGTGGCTTTTGAACCTACGAACATTCGTCTCCGCAGTCCGTTCCACACCCAACTAGGCTATCGCCGCTTTGTACTATGCCTGCTATTACAAAAGAATGCAGGGCGCTTCGCGTGTCAGTTCGACCTACTTCAGCACAGCCCTGACCAGTTGATACACGCACAATTATCTTCAGGCGTGGCGGAGTTATTAAGTATGTTGTGAATACTCATTATAGGAAAAAGATTGCTGTTTGGAGCTTCGCGGTCTTTGTTATTATTTGTGTTAAGGTTAGGGATGTACTACAAGATTATATCGATATTTGGTATAAAGCATAGGTATAGGAACATACAAGGAAGATAAATTATTATGATCAAAATATGAGAAAAGAAATTAAAAATAATAAAAGGAAATTAAAATTTAAAGTACAGCCAGCTCCAAAAGTACTTGAACAAATTCAAATCTTACATTGTTTATAAACTTTTATATTAACAATTATTTCAATCATATCGTGATTTCAAATTTTAAATTTGTCTAGCTAATTATGTGGATAACTATATTCTTGTAGTTGATGGACGCTATTAAGATAAAAATCAAGAGATTAGCATCTTGAAATAAAAAAAATGGAAACAGTACTGACTATGCCAAGAATCGGTGGCTTATGAAAACTACGTGAAAGACAACAAGAAGCTATGAGTTTTAGTCTGGTTATCAGTGGCTGTATTTCGTACCCAATATTATCGATATTTTCTATTCGATAAAATTATTATCGACAAAATTTTAAAGTTTCCCCACAATACTATGAATTCATTGTCTCTAGAAATACTTTTTAACTTTGTCTAGCATTTAAGTGTGTAATTTTGTAAGTACTCAAAGAAAAGCTTACGTGAGAAATATTTGCGCTCTTTTAAGAAACATTTACGGCACTTAAAGCTTTTATTAAGTTGTATTGTTGAGGTACTAATGTATGTTATTTCCCTTATTAACTTGTTCGTTAATGTTATTTTTCCAAATTGCTTTATTAGTCGGTTTTTCGGTTTAAACGTTTTTGCTGTACGGAGTAACATATTATTTTGTAAGCAATCGTTCGCTTAGTATTACAATGTTTTATTTAAGTTTTATTAATGTTAGAAAAAAAATATATTTATGTAGGTGGAAATTGGAAGGCACTATAATTCATGGTTCTCCCTTTATTTTTCTGGATTATTAAATTTTTAACCACATGAAATTATAATTATGTAATATACATAATGCAGTTTGTGTTAAATATTTCACATATACGTAATAGTGAGTCAGGGAAATGGTGTAGTATACAATATATATACATTGAAAATTTCTGTTAGAGCTATTTAAGTAATATACCAGAAGAATACTATTCATTCAGAAGACTAAGATGTTTCTTTATTGCTTTAGCAGGCAAGCAGCATCCGCCACCTATGGACTTTTCAATGCCAGAGGCACAGCCAAGCCGTTGTCTATCAGAAGATGAGCATTTTTTTAGTTACATGTAAAGTAATGAAATTTCATCAAACTTACTCACAATTATTGATGGCTGAGTAGAAACTAAATCATTTATACAAACTACATACAATTTAGTTACAGTGCTAACATTGTCAAATTGTTGCCAGACGCAACACTGCTATGACTATTATATACTGCCCCACTGCTGGGCACGAGCCTCCTCTATTACTGAGAGGAATTAGACCTTAGTCCACCAAATGTGGTGAACTGAAGTCTAACAATCCACACTGGGCCCATTGGCCTATACACCCTCAAAATTCCTATAGAGAATTTCCCAGGTCAAAAACATTCATCATTACGTCATATTAATAAACTAATATCTTATTGACAACGTTAACTTTAAAACAAAAAAGCGAGTGACGTCCCTAGACAAGTTTTTTATTTCCCTGGTCAGGCGTGTAGTATTTATCGGCAACAAAACAGCATGCAGAGACGCCTTGCGTTATTAATGTATGGTATACGTGTATATTTACATGTGCACTGTTGCTAAGGCCGCCTTTATTTGCGCTGCAATAGTGCAAGAATAAGGCTAAACAAATAATAACATTTGAAGAGGATTAGGACTGTTAACGTTAAAATGTTTTTCATTATCGTTACGTTTAATGCTTGAGTGTCAGCATACTAGTTATCGATAGTAATTCCCAGAATTTAATTCAGCCTTCGTAAAAGCCTGTTGCAATTGTTGGGAAATGATCGAAAAGTAAAAATCTATCACACGCACACGTATACATGCTCACATACACACACACACACTGTGTAATGAACAAAAGTCTATATTTTCCTAATTAAATGTACCTACAATATATTTAATTGGTATGGAATGTAGTTTAGTACGCAACAGACCTTCTATAACTTTTTATTAGATTTTATTGCTCATTCTTCTCTGGCGAGAATTGCTTTCCGAACTGGTGGTAGAGTTAATATTGGCGGAATCTAAATAATGCATACGTTTATGGGTTCAAAAAAATCATTTGATTTCATAAGATTGCTATCGATTTAGAAAATAAATAGAGACGTTCAACAAAGGCAATTTTTATTCATCCTATCGTCGACAAAGTACGCAAACGAACACAGCTACGTTTAAGAGTTATCTAATGCTGAAAATAAAATTGTACACAACAAAATTTAAATAAGTATTGAAATCCAAAAAGTAAAAATGAAATTTATTTACCATTTAGATTATCATCGATGTGAACATACAAAGCTGAAGAGTTTGTTTGTTTAAATTTTAAAAATATTTGCACTGATACGAAGCTACATTACTCCTGAATGTTATTGGCAACTTTTATACCGGGAAAATATTGATTCCAGAAAATGTTTATCACGCGGATATATCCGCAGGCAAAACCTATTACAGTATAGATTTATTACTTGTTATCAATCTGATATGTAACCATGACCGCGTAATCATATCAAGCAATTATGTTATCAAAGCGAGGCTGGTCTAGAACATATTTAATTGAGCTCTAAATGCTATTTCCGGTGCACATTGTTCATAGACAGCCTGGTTACAATACAATTGTAATTTAAGGCCATTATTGTTAAAATTGATTAGTACTTGTTCACGTACGTGATCTTTGAAAAGGAATTTCCTGACTTTGTTCTACTGGTCATGAAAGAATATATATTTTAGCATTACTGTTATTTTTTTACACAATTAATGATAAAACAAGGAAGCACCTCACTGATGGTAAGAAATACGAGTGGCTATTAAATAATGATTATGATGGTGGTAGGATATATTTTATATCCGGCCGGATAGTGACTACCCTACACGAGGTATTAAAACCCACTATAGTGGCCCATGTAAGTGTGTCGCGTTCCGGGATCAGCCTGTGTATATTCGGTTCTAACACGCCGGCATAATTGTGTCGACTGCTGAAGACTCTGTCAGTCGGAATTCTATTGGACCTCACTCCACTTTATTAGTTATAGTACCGTGCATTTATAAAAAAATATGTTAATTGTATTCTGCTATATAATGGGATATTTAAGAGAAATACAGAATTAATTGTAAAAAATATAATAAAAGAATAAATAAATTCATTGAAATGCAGGTAGAGTATGTAATATACAGTTGAAATTAAACAAAGAGAAGTACAACATCCGGTGCTACAAATCTCGATCTCATCTTATAAGTTTTTATTGTTACAAATCTTTTCATATTCATCAACGTCATCATCATCATCATCATCATTTGTACACAATGATCATCATCTGATAACTTTCGTAATTGAAATAGAATTGCATTGTTAAGTGACATACGTTCTATTTGTTATTTTGTAATTTGAACTTTGGCATAACATCTTCGATGTATTACAACGCCAGCTTATTAGGAAGCAATAAATGATCAGTCGTTTTCCTTTTATTACTTTCATTAAGATTCATGATAATTTGCAAAAAAAGTATTATATTAATATAACAGAATATTTAAAACTTGTAATGAGCAAAGAAAATGATTTACTGTCTTATATTTCATAACTTTTCTTTGTATTCAGATAATAAACATGATCCATTATGAATAAATTGTTCACAAAGTGTCGTCCTAACAAAAGACTTCAACGAGGGCGCACTTTTTATGTTCACATTAAGTTACAATTTTTATTTGTAAACAATATTTTTTTCTGGGGATATTTTTAAATTATTTGATTCAATAATAGTGTAATTTCATAAAAAATATAAGTCTTATATTTATTAATAATTATTTGTAAAAAATGATAGTAGCTTCTCCTTCTCTTATATTTTTCCAATGAACATTTTGAAAAAAGTCAGAAAAGTTCCCAAACAGGCATGTTCCATTTTGGAAAAAAAAAAATAAGCCATCACGCCCCACTCTTGAAAAGCGAAGGCTGCTTTATTTCGTGGGGGAGCGGTCGCGCACGCCAGTCGCCCGCCAGCCGTCGCTCGCGCAGCCCGCGTCGCGCGCCTACAGTTTTCCCTCACGGAAATTTGTGTCGCGCATGCCGCGGAATAACGACCTTTAGAGACATTTTCAACCCGATAATGGATTATGTGCATGGCTGAAAAGTGTTACACAAGTGTTTTTTTCTACATCAGTGCCCCTGGCCCCCCCTTTTCTCCGTTAAGCCTCACACACGGTAAGTTGTATAAGCATTATGCAATTTTTTGCGACTGAAAGTTGCTGATAATCGCCCGAGGCGCTAATGCCTTATTAGAAATAAAATGCAGTGTCTGTTCGTAGCTGAATCGGCATCGATCCGGTTTTTTATAAATTCACGTCTCTAGGAAGGTCAAATGTGAAATACGTGACAGGTTTACATAATGAAATAACGTAGTTTTAGAAGATTTCAACTAATTCTACAATGGAATTATTTGAAAGCTAAAATTAGCACTTTGCCATGTAGACTTAGAAAGGTGATCAGCACGGGAAACTGCAGGTAGAGTTTTTTAATACGTTTGCGGACATAAACAAATCGGAGTACGATATTTTTGAATGTAAAAGGGACTTGAAAACAGCATTAATCAATGAGGGCAGGTCGTTAAGTGCCCTTTGGGACCTCATAAATTCATAACTCACAGTTTTCGCATTAAACTCAGATTTGTTTGTCCTTCAAGATCCTGTTTGTACAGGAAAAATATCAGCTACCTCTAACACTTGAGTTCATTTATATCTCCGCAAATATACCTGTTTCGAAATTAGGTCCAATTCGAAATTTGGTGTTAACAAACACAAAATTATTAATATCTTTAGTATTTCTTTATATATCCATAACGGACAAAAGCCTCACCATAACTGGCTCAGCAACATCAATGTAATACTTTCAGTGAACAGGTTGTTTTAAATTTAAATATAATATATATTAAAATTAATTTGTTTTCAAAAACTGATTAATCAAATTTAAAAATGAGTGATCAATATGCAAATTTTATATAGCCTTTATTGTAGAGCTGGTAGAGTCGATTATTCTTATTTATATTCAATACTCAAATCTAAAGTTTCTATATTTTGAAGACTGTATTAAAGATAAAGTCAAAATATCAGTACTATTTAAAAAAGTAACGAATCAAAGTAATTTTATTTTGTATTAATTCATAGGTAAAAAAATAAGAAGATGGATAAAAAAATACTTCAAAAACATAATTATTTGACTGGTGATTTTAATATTATTATTTTCATATAGATTTTTAATAATGTACTACTAATAAAGGAAAATTAATTTTCATCGCATAAAAGCTTATGATAATACGTTCTTGTCTTTATATAAAAGTATCTTTCTCACACATCGAAAGTTGCAATTGTTATAAGATTGGATTTAAATTTCTTTGTTAATACATCAAAAGTTACTGCACTCCTGACTATGAAGTATGCAGTCTCCGAAACGTCGGAAGAAAATTATAATATAAAAAAACACGATTAAATCTATAAAAGAGTTATTTCGATGTCTAACATTCGCGTTTACGAAATCATTACATAAAGAAATTTCTTTATACAATCGAATAAAAACAATGATTTCAGATACTTTATTTTCATATATAAAAATAGTTGTTAATAAAGTGCCATCAATTTTTAGCTTACATGCATTATTAAATTAGCTCCACATCGTGCTATGGCAAATTGAACGTTATGGAAATAACATCGGGAAAAAAATCTGTCGTTTCTAATGTTGTTTTAAATATTTTATTGATTTTATAATCCGGTCACTAGTCACACAGGTTTACCGACCTTTGAACTATAAAGGTTCGCGCATTATGCTCGGGGGGAATGCTCGTTTTTTTGTCGATAAATCAATGTGTCTTTTAGATAATTATGTGGCGTCTTTTCTTTGTTGATGATACAGCCTTTTGTAACGTGATATGGAATTGAATAACGTCCGTTGATATGACATTTTTTTCTATAAACACGTAAATTTTATTTGGATTTTTGGTTGTGAATTGTCATAAAACACGTCTAATAACATGTTATTTAACTGATTTTATTGCTTGACACCATGTCGCTTGATTTTTACTTGAAAGACAATGCTTAACACCTTTTGTATTGACTTATCAAACATATTTACACCAAGTAAAAAATACGCTTAAAATTATTAGGTCTAAGTAAGTATTTTTTAATTTACCACAGAGATTATTATTATCATGTAAATATTAACTTTCCATTCAACAGCAATTTGTTACCTAGTAATAAGAAAAATCGCATTTTAACACCTTAACATGATCGCGTCCTAAGGTCATTTGGTTTAGGATCGCTTAATTTTCTCTCATCGTCGTGTCCACTAACTAGTATAAATATTTAAGCGCTGCTGTCAGGCGGATCCTTATGTTTGATGTTACGTCATTATTAATAGGGCATTTTGGTGTTTTAAAACCCATAGAGGCACCAACTTGCGACATTATTTCGATGTAGTAAGCTGTAAGATTATGTTACGGTTGATTAGTTTTTAACTGTTTAAATTTTTGAAAATGGAACTATAATTTATATTCTTCTTGGATTGTGTGATTGTTGTGGAAAAATACACAATTTTACGCTTTATATTGCAGTTCATAGAGGTGATAATACAGTTATATATTTCTTATAATTGAGAGTCTCATTTCGGTTTTTAATTGAACAAATCGAGCGTACATTTATAGTAAGAATATAAGTTGAGAAATTCGTGTAATGTTTCGGTGTAAATAGTTTTTTTGGGCATTTATTTACATTTAATTCAAGTAATGTCTAATTATTATTTAATTTACCGAATTATCGAATTGTATAGAGGTGCCACATTAATCAAAATTATTGTTAATTGGAATTTCAGTTTTTGTATATTTTCAGGGTATTGTTAATACCCAGCAAATTTAACATACAGGATCAAGTTGCTGAAATGATAATCGTGAAATAGAAATATCATTAACTAAAAACCAAAAACTAGTTTATTTCGTTTTTATTTTTGTTGATTTATTTTAAGTATATTATTAATTCTTTTACATTATATATTTTGTAATATTTATTTGAAAGTAGAAATAAAAAAATATTATAGCGGGGTTTTCGCGTCTGCGTGCAAAAGATCAAGGACGCCTCACACGCACTCGCAATGTGATTCCGATTATTTCCAACAATCGTCAATGGTTTTACATCCGATGTGTTAAATAATTCGTCCCGCTTGCGCATGTCAATGCAAAAATATTGCCAAGTTCGAATTAAATACCTACTCGATACAATGTACAGTGTAAACTTACCCTTATACATTGGGTTGTCATTTTGTAAAGATGTTCCAAAACATAAAAACAAATACCATGTGTATAGTCTTTGTTTTACAAGTCATTCGATATTTAAAATTTTATTGTTGACATTTAAAGTATTTAGAAAATGTTGAGGAAATCATGATTTAAATTGCAACTCTATAAATATCTTCTGTTTCCAAACATAATTTACGATTTATTTTATCTATAAAATGAATAAAAGTCGCTATAAAGAATGTGACATTTGTATTTTTAACGTAAAATAAATTAGTCTATAAAATAGCATTAAGTTTGCGCCGGCGAAGTAGTTACTTTTAATGAGATTTTGTAACTTTACCACAAGGCCAGAGGTCAGCTCTTCACTTGGTCGAAACATTGCAAAACTTTACCGTCTATTTTAATGAAATCTGCCAGTGAGACCGAAAAACCAACAGATATATATATATAAATGCTAGGTTTTTATTATACGTCTCTACATCGACCAATGTATGTCTATTTCTGTCATTAAGCAACCATGTAAGCACTATTTTTTAAATTTTTTGCACCATGCTTTACACCACTCAGTGACAATTAGTTTCAATTGCACGTAGCAACTAATGGTATTTATTAGAAATTGAGCGATAACCTAACCTATCCTAACATAACCTTCTGTGAATATTAAAGCTATTTTTATTAAATAGTTGCAATGTTCGCGTTTTATGGAATATTACTATATAGTATGCGGGCGAGCTACACAAATAGCGAATCCTCGCCCCCCTTAGACACTCATATTGTAAGCCATATGGACAGTTACTGTTTGTAATTTAGCAATTAAGTTTTATACCCTTTGTTACACCAATAAAGAATATATAATATATTATGGATATATAGACCATTGGACCAGACATTCGATCGTAAAATATGTCTGTACAGAATTACATGTTTAAACGAGTTGAAACTATTATTTGCTTGTTCAGATAATATATAGTATAGACATGTTTTAATAGTATGCTTTTAAGGATATTTGTAGTTAAAAGCCTTTTATAATCATCTTAATTTCAGTGGCGGTGTTAGGTCATCTATTTATATAATTAACTAGATTTTGCCTGCAGTTCCGGCCGCGTGAGAAAGTTTTCCCGGGATGAACAGTGGCCTATAGTACTCAAGAGTAATGTAGCTTTCATTAGGGAAAAAAAACGGTTAAGTAGTTCCTGATTAGGCTGTTCAAACAATTCCTTAGCCGTATGATATTAGTATAGATTATAATTAAGTTCATTGAAAGTATGGCAAAGATGAGTTAAATCGGAGCGAGGTGAGGTACATCTCGATACACTGCGGATATGATGCAAGTTTTGAAAGTATCCGCCACGCTACGCGACAAAGAGTATACACTTTCGATTTTATTTAGTAACTTTATAATATTTTTTCCCTCGCAAAATTGTCTCGCTTTGTTGCGAATTTATTATAATAATTTTATGTTCTTTTTTGTGGCGAAAATGTTTTTCGTGATGTAAGTACATGCTGGATATAAAGACTGTCTGAAGATAGGTACAGGAGACAGATTAGCAAAGATGAAGTTAGTTACAGGTTATTGTCAGATAGAGTCAAAAGCGGCGATAGCCTAGTTGGCTGTGCAACGGACTGTCGAGATAAATGTCCGCAGGTTCAAATCCCAATGACACACACCTCTGACTTTTCTGAAATAAGTGTGTATTCCTTGCGAATTATCGCTTGCTTTAATGGTGAAGGAAAACATTGTGAGGAAACCTACCTACCTGAGAAGTTTTATATAGGAATTTTGAGGGTGTGTGAAGTTAACCAATCCGCACTAGGCCAGCGTGGTGGACTAAGGCCTTATCCCTCTCAGTAGTAGAGCATGAGGATCAGCTTATGTATATCTTGTTCCAACAGGCCGGGATAATTGTCTGGGCTGTCGAAGGGTAATCATTTCTCGTCAGTCGCCATTCTATTGGACCCCACTCCACTTACCATCAGGTGCAGGGAGGGAACTTTATTGTGACCGGATATAAAAATGTTTTAGCGAAATGTTTTCAGTGCGGTGGGTTACTTAGAAATCCGGCGGTCCGCATGCGTTCCTCGAGCAGTTTGGGTATAGCTAAGCAATAAAAATATTGTTACATAATCTTAATTATAATAATTTTAGTTTTGGCTTAAGCATTTGTATTGAATCAACTAGCAAATTATACTAGATACCTAATACAAAATTCAAAGACAACTATAATTTGGCGCAAAAATTAAATAAATCACACGTATGACATTATCGATTATGAATACGATTTAGTTTTTAAATATTGACTTAACTTTAGGCGAATTCTTTGTCTAAAACGCGCATAAATATTCATTAAATCGATTTTACATTAAGTGTCATAGGTCGTAAGGTCAAACGCCGTTTGGTATCCAAGTGATCATAATTATAAAGTAGAATATTATGACTATAATAGTCATGGCATGTGTATCTGAGTGGATGCTAATTTGATTGTAATATCTATGAATTATAAGAGTGTAGATTGAATTAGGAATAAAGTTACAAATTGTTATTGCTTTTATCTTAAAATGGTGATAGTTGGGTGCGGGACGGACTGCCGAGAATGTTCGCAGGTTCAAATCCCAAGGGCAACACTTCTGACTTTTCTAAAGTTATGTGCGTATTCTTTGTGAATTATTGCATGCTTGAACGGTGAAGGGAAATATCCTGAAGGAATCTGCATACCTGAGTAGTTCCCTATAGGAATTTTTAGGGTGTGTGAAGTCTATCAATCTGCACTAGGCCAGTGTGGTGGACTAAGGCCTAATCATTCAGTAGTGGAGAAGGCTCGTGCCCAGCCGTGGGACAGTATATAATACAGGGCTGATATTATTGTTATTATTGTTTTTATCACTGCAGGATATTTTCCTGCTATATAACCATGTAATATGATGAGTTTTGCTATTAAGGGTTTACAAATTTATTGTTCACTATGTTTTGGTCGCGGCTTCACCCGCATGAAGAACCTTTCGTGTTATAATAGTCACTAACACATTGTAGTTGTTTATAGCGCCATCTTTTTAAAATATCTGATCAAATATCATTTTTTTCCCTATGGAAGGAAATTATCGGGATAATAGTAGCCTATATGTTTATCAAGGATATCGACTATCTGGGTGCCAAATTTCATCAAAATCAGTTCAGCAATTTTTGCGTTTAGTTCTAACAAACATCTATACGTTCAAACATTTTTACAAACTTCTGGCAGTTATAATGTTAACGATTTATTATGTATTTTTAATACAAACATAATCGAAATAAAAATTATAATATTAAAATGACATACTAAAAGCCCCAATACGTTTTATCGCTGTTAGTCACAATCGATAAATCGATATTTAAAAAGTCACGTTCAAATATGGAATAAAATATTTTTAAACATTCGTGACATGAGGTTATCGCTATACATGCCCTGTTTATATTATCAATGTATCGTTATCATGACCTACATTATATTAACTGTCACGTTTTAATTTTATTTTTATTACCTGGAAAGGGCAAAGGAAATGCTACCGTACAGCCTGTCACCTCAGTCTATATACTCGTTCTGTAGGTCGGAATAAAGGGTTTCGACCTTATTTTAGACTCGAGAATTTTTGTGGCATTTTCCTTATCAAGTTAACCTGTGAGTGTAAAAGTTAAATATCAACAGTGTGTAAAGCATTTAAATTTGGTTATTTATAAATTATCTATGTAGAAACAAGATAACATGTAAACATCACCTACAATATTCATCTACATTAGGCAATTATATTTATCTTCGTTTACACGTGTTTTGTAATAGTACTTACTTGTTTTATATTATTCTTTAATTGTTTTAGATAATAAAGATATTTAGACAGAAAATATCTTTACTTTGTTTATTGGGTACTTAGTTACAACCTATCTGTTGCCTGTTTTGCTGGTTGTAGGATATATTTTATATTCGCCCGGATAGCGACCACTATACACAAGGTGTTAAAATCCGCCATATTGGCCCATATGTGTCGCGTTCCGCGATCAACCTACGTATATTCAGTGCCAACAGGACGGCATAATTGCGTCGACTGATTCATGCGGTTTATGCTACTGGTTTTGTTTAATGTTAAATTGTTTTATTAATAATAATTTTAAAAAAAGAACAGATTGTTTTTGACCATCATGGCTATTAGCGATTATTAGACGAATTATCTTCGTTACTAAAATAAAAAACACTATGTACTTCATATGAGCAAAGTAATGTTTTCTCACCACGCAATACGTTCGTAATTACGACACAAAATGTGTTAAGGTATTACGCTATTTCCACCGTAACCTGACATTTCCTTCGTCTTTAACCCTTTCGCTTAAAGTTCAAAATCGCTTACGTTACATATTATTTTATAATGGATTACGTGTGCGAAATATTACGTGCAAATAAGCAAAAGTTTTTATTTTAGCATTCTTTTGGTTGTTCTCATGCGAATGATGAATGTTATTGTTAATACTAGGTTTTGGCCGCGGTTACGTTTGCATGATGAAGTAAATATTTTTTTAAACTCATTTTCAGGACATCCACTCGTTTCTCGTTTTTAATATCTTTCCAACGGTTGCCTAGAGCGATAAGATCGTAATTTGTACTTGTGCATTTGTACTCCATTTTCTTATTTGTTTTATTTTTTCTATTTCATACAATAAAAAGTATAAATATAATACATGCCTATTTTCGAGGTAATCTATATTTTTATTCAGAACTTAAGTATTCATCCAAATCTATTTAGTAATGATTGAGAAATGTTCAAAAATGTTTACAAACTTTCATATTCATTTTTGAAGGATAAATTGCCTTTTATTTATTGCCTCAGCTTAACTTTATGGGATAAAGACTTATTTTATGTATAAAATTATGATTTTACTAGGCCGTAAGTCAAGCAGTCGTAAGGTTCATTATAAACATTTTAAAACCATATCAGTGTGTTCTAAAACGACGTTTGTTTCGGGCGTGTCCACAGTAAAGATGTGTATCAGTTCATTGTGAATGTTGCTTTATAAAATTGTTTTGGCTAGGGTTGTGAGTGCGTTGGAAGTATATTTTTGTTTTAAATCTGTGTTCCAACACGTGAGTATTATTTTAATTAGATTTGTAAATGTATTATTAACATAATGACGTGGTCGCATATTAAGTATGTTATCAAACGTTTATACATTGTATTGATTATGCATTATTAAAGTATATCATTTAATAATGAACTCTATGCCCATATACCGAGCGTGCCTATCACAATAAATCAAGTTAAAAACTTAGAATTTTAACCAAACCAGGCAATGTAGGTCGACCCTAATGTTGCACAAAAAGTGCAACCACCGTCTCTGCGCAACGGTTGTCGGTTGACCAACTGTGCACTTGAGAAACAGCCCTGATGCCAATCAAATAGAAAGTTTTATCGCGTTTACTTGTTCGATGTTTTGAACGCGAACTGCATTCGGTATGATATTAGGGATATAATATTGTGGAAAATCCCTCTTAGTAGTAGAGGAGGCCCGTGCTCAGCAGTGGGCAAGTATATAATACAGGGCTGATATTATTATTATTATATTGTGGAAAAAAAAATATATTTATTTTATTTTTTTTATTAAGTCCATCAAAGGTTTTCATGTTATAGAATGTTAAAAAGCTGAATATAGTGTTAAAGTAAATGTGACAAAACAAATTATAGGTTACAAACTATACATTACAAACGACGTTAAAAATTATAACTTTATGTATATTTTTGCTGTAATTGTAATTTGTTTTGTGAATATTAAAAAAAAAAAACAATTAAAAGAGCAATTACAGAAATAAAAATTGGGGATAAAAGAAAATCAATATTAATTCATTTCATCATCAGCAATGCTCCCACATCAATACATTTTTGTGGTGTTAATTTTAGTGTGAAATTTTGAAGAATATGAAATGGACATTAAATTTCGTTTCGGTTAGAGATGTTTAAACCCTTGTTTAGATTAGTTCTGATTGACTGTATAGCTCCAAACTTCGCCTAAAGAATGGTAATGAGCCAGCTTAGGCAATACAGTCCCCTGCAAGTTCATTACCAGCTGAAAACCAGTCGACTCTGAGTTTTTGTACAAGGTCATACTAACGCAAAAACGTGGCGACCCAATTTAGTATTTATTGAAGTGGAATAATATCCATGTTCGACTGTTAGTCTTAAATATATTAGATAGTTGTTTGAAGCGCTTATTATGGCGGCCTGATTGGTTGTTTTTTAATATTGGAATGATAGTACAGAATTAGAAACGTCGCCATGTTGTGGATATGGAACTAATTTCTGATACTGATGATGATAACTTTGAAACGAAATGTCTGAGCGAAAAAGCAAAATGGGAACATCCAAGTAGATTTGTTTTTTATACATAAATGGTATAGTGACCCCACTGCACTTGATGGTAAGTGCAGTGGGGTCCAATAGAATGTCGACTGACGAGAGATAATCACGTCTCGACAGTCAAGATAATTATGCCAGCCTGTTGGAACCGGATATACACAGGCTGATCCCAGAACGCGACACACTCACCTAGGTCACTGTGGCGTGTTTCAACACCTTGTGTACGGTGGTCGCTATCCGGACGGATATAAAATATATCTTACTACCTTTTTTGGCCAGGCTATACACTAAGCCAATTAGGTTTACACACTTTAATTCTATATCTGATTTGGAAATTCTTTTTGAACATCAATGTAATCTTCATAATTTGGAGTTAATCATCGCTTACGACATTGATGTATCTTAAACAATTTGAACACAAAGACTATTACATTAAACCCGGTAGTTACCATAATTAGAAAGGTTCTAAAACGTGTCTAAAGTTTGTCAATGCATTCACTTTTTTATGTTTGTGTTGTACGTTGTTGTAATTTTAACCCAAAGGTCGTCAGATGAGAGAATAGTTTTTAAATCCTTATATTCAATCATTGACGTATATTCTATAGATACGAACGTCCTTATTAACAATTAGTTCAAAATCTGAACTAAAATGACAACCAAAACGTCACTATTATAAGCTATTTATTCACTTGAACAGCAAATAATTTTACTTATTTGACTTATATTTTTTATTCATTCAAATCTAGGTTTACATTAGACTCGAGTTCTTATATCATGAGCGCCACTCCGTACACAACAACAAGCTGTCAATATTGACCATATGACCATACATATATTTACCATAGTCAGTTTGTATGGATTGCAGTTCAATTCAGTTGAACAAAGTGAATGTTCGGAACGCCAAATCTAGTACGTAGAACTTATATATCGATGTATTCATTCATTTGCGTTAAGTACCCACGTTTATCAATTGACAAGACGGGTAAATGGTAATTGCTTTTTTTGTTAATTCGTTATATAATATGTCATTAGCTGTTAGTTCCGACTTGGTGTCAGCTAGGATATTCGTATGTTGTAATATGACCATTTGGTTCACAACTGAAGTTCCGTTCTTCCAAAGAGTAACCAGTCTGTTTTCGATAACAACTTCTTACATGGTAAAAAACCATGGATAATAGAGTAGTTGACGACGTTTTTTAAATACATTTATGAAAAATGTATAATATTAAATAGTTAAATAGTTTAGTACCTTATATGTCTAGTTAAGATCTTATTCAGAGGTGAGATTGGTTTATTAATACAATCATTTGTCACTTTATGCCGGTGGTAGTTTATTTTATATCCGTCCGGATAGCGACCACCGTAGACAAGGTGTTAAAACCGGCCATATTGGCCTAGGTAAGTGTGTCACGCTCCGGGATCAGCTTGTGTATATCCGGTTCCAATTGGCCGGCATAATTGTAGCGACTGTCGAGGGGTAATCATACGTCAGTCGACATTCTATTGGACCTCATTCCACTTACCATCAATTGCAGTGGGGTCACTTTGGCGAGGAATTTTTAAAACAACTGTCTTACATTACAAACACTAATTCTATCGAGTCCGAAGCTAGCATCTAATTTAAACACCATTTGTAGAGCGTGTTATATAACTGTAACAGTTCTAACAAAGTACTCTGCTGGATGTCCGGTCGATTGACTTTCGCTGCACGATGCTATTTTAGTCTAGTTTATATAATTTTAAATTTTTATGTTCATGTAACACTAACATAATGATGTCAACTTGAAGCCAGTAACTGGAGAGAGTAAAGGTCAGCAGGACGAGAGTTTCGGAGGCCGATACCCACTTTAGGTCGCTGAGCTAGCGGAGTTAGTTGCATTATTGTGTCTACAGGTGAGAAAGAAAGAAAAAAAAACATTTATTGGCCACAGATTGGGTGGTAAACATAAATTACAGTAAATTAAACTTAATATTAAAAATTATATAAAAAGAAAAAAAAACAAAATGAGAATACAGTGTTGAGGAATTTTATAGTTGGGTGAGTACCTACAGATATACGTACTCAGACACTCACCCAGTGTGGATGGTATATGTCCCAGCACACCAGTGCTAATAGGATCTAGATCAGCATAAGCCAAACAGCAAGCGTTTGACGCTGATTTTCGTAGGAGGTAATTGTATTGTGGTTCTGTATTTGATGAATAATGACACTGTCGTTTATGACAATATATTTATTAATTAAGACTACAAACATAATTATAATCAGACATGACCAGGCCGATGCTATCGGGACGTAAAGTGTGCGGAAGTGACAGTGGCCGGAAGGACGCCACATAGTGATGTCACTTTAGTAAGCTGAGAGACTACATCACTATGTAACAGTAATCATCTCTCGTCAGTCAACTAGAGTCATATTAATATCTGTACAAATATTTTTTAGATATTATTTTCATATATAAGTCACCTAATTTTGCATTATTCCTTAAGCAAAAAGTAGATAACGTATTTATTATTCGCAACGCTCAGGTATTGGTCAATATCCTTAGACAGTAATTGCTTTATACAAAAAATGTTATTAAGGTAAACGCCTCGTAAATCGTATTCCAACTATACAAGAAACATTCGGACATTAGTTGCGCAGGCGCATGATTTTACAATTCCTGCGTCGATTAATTTCGCATCCATTCGTTTTTTGAATTGTTGTTAATTACATAATTATATAACTTTCACACCGGAAAGATCGTTATGATTCTAGAATACGAATAGTTATAGAAATCCTGCATATTATTATTTATTGATTTCAATATTATAGAATTCGCGATATCTTTCATTTCTATGTTTCACTAACTTTTACTCATGGTTCCACTTGGTTAGCTATAATTTCTGCCCCGTTCTATCCTACTACATATATATTTTTTTTATAAAAACATCTTAGGGGCACTCTCTATTTTATATAAATTGTAAGATTAATGGTTACAAAGGTTTAATTATAGTAGAGTCTTTGTGTTTTGCCTTCCGCCTTTTCAAAAGAACAGACAACTTTTATTCCAGAACCTTTTATTCCTGAGCATAGGTAAACCTGGTGCACCCACTTTCCGTCGTAGGTATTTCGTCCTATGATGTGATGAGGATAAGTCTATCGCCATATTGGGCATAAATTCCAGGGTGATAGTGGGTAGAAAACCATATTCTCATTGCCCGACTCGGAGATCGAACCCAAGACTTTAGCTTTGCAATCGTACCGTAACACAACTAAGCTACTGTGGCAGTCAAAGCAAAAAAATTTTAATACGGCAAGATGGTTTTTAAATTGTTTGCTTTTCTACTAAACAAAGAAACATAAACAGATAAAATATTTCAACAAATCTTACCAATAGTAAGTGATGTAACTAAATAATAATGCTAATATCCGAAATGTATTTCCTTTCTAATGTTAATACATTTTATCTAACTTTTCCTTAAGTGAAACAAAAGCGAATACATACCTAATACACACAGGTCGAGGAGGACAAGCTACGTATAAAATAGCTTAACCTCTTCCCCCTGCGATACCAATAAGTGCAGCGGGATTAATTTGCCATCGAAAAATCGAACCTAAACTCATACATACTTACGCCGCTAAATCAAATATTGTGTACCAAAACTTCAAAAAATTTTAGGTTTAATATTCCTTAACACTAATTTCATTTAATGACACGGCAAACCATCTCCATTTTGAATTACATCAGAGTTACATAATGTAACCTTTCAGTGCACATGGCTCAAAATGTTCTGTTGCAACGGTTTGCGTGATGCCAGTCTGTTTGCTCTTATAATGATTATTTCAAAATTGTCGGTTGTTTTTTGAAGGATGGGTTGAGGAAATGTTGGTAACTGGTTGCAGGTCTCTCATATGTGAGAATCCGCCTGGGTAGGTATCACCGCAATATCTATTTCTGTCAAGCAGCAGTGTGTAGTCACTGTTGTGTTCCGGGTTGAAGGACATTGTAGCCAGTGTAACTACTGGACATAATGAGACTTAACATCTCATGTCTCAGGATGGCGAACGCGTACTCACCAAACAATACTTTGTAATTCAAGGTGTTGGATAGTGTTTCTTCTGTTTATGGGCGGTCGTATTGCTTAACATCAGGCGAACGGCAAGCTCGTCTCGTCATTCAAAGCAATAAAAAAACATGTTGGTTTTTATATCTAAATATAATGTTATAAAATTGTAGAGTTTTTTCGATCGCGCTAGTTTCAGGAATTACTAAACCGATTTTGAAAATTCTTTCATAAATATGAAGCTACATGTCTCCTTACTATAGGCTAGTAGCGAAAGGTGATTTTTCCGAAAGGAACCCGACACAACATATAGGTACTACTGATATGCATAAATGTGGTTTGCAAATTGTTCCAATGATAATTAGATTTTACATAAGTTATGAAAGGAAAGCCGACAGAACCCTTCGCCACAGCTATAGGTTACTTTTATTCCAGGAAAATATTTATCCATAAAAACCTTTTTTAAGCGGGCGGTGCCGCGGGCAAAAACTACTTAAAGATAAAACCAAATAAAATAACTTCAATACATTAAAATTCAATGAAAAAGCACCTGTATAGATATTATAAACATGGATACTTATTTGCAATAGTAATAAAAATTGACCACCACCGCAATGAACTATTGCGACGTCTTCCGCTGGTCGCATGATGGTAGAGGTCACGTGACCCGACCCATTCACTGTAATAGGGTGATTGTGATTACATAACCTAGAGGATAACAGTGCCAGATTTGAAAGACAAATAAAATATAACTAATCTTATGCCTCTCGATAAACATGTAATTTTTAATACATTATTCCAGACTTATGTATGGCAACAAGTATGATTGTTTCTACGATCAGATATTTGCTGCGATTTAAATGATCTTTAAGGATAGTCTGCAATACAAGCACTATTGTTTACACGACAAATTAGTATCTTGTAATATACCAGTGCTCGATTCGCTAGTGGAAAAGATAGATAGATCGAGTTATTTTTTTAGGTATCAATGAACAGTCTGCCTGTATGTTATCGATTTTCTCAAAATCTACTGAACGGATTTTTGTACGTTTCTTACTAAAAGATAGTGCTATTCTTGAGGAAGGCTTAGGTTAATAGTAAATTCAGGTTTTATGTAAATTTACTTAAAATTCACTGTTGGTACCCCTCCGCGTCTGTCTACCAGTCTGAACGCGATAATCTCGAAATCTACTTAACGGATTTCCATAAAATTTGGCGTGGAGATTGAGACCTTGGTAAGGTTATAGGCTCTTTATCTTTGGACAATATATATTGGACTTTTATCACGGAAAACTCTTGCACGCAGGCGAAGCCGCGAGCAAAAGCTAGTTAATAATTGTGTCGCCACATTGTACAGCTGTGACTGCTAAAAATACCTTATAAACAAATGCAAAATTTCGTGAGCCATGCAAACGAAATACAAACAACCTAACAGTACACACGAGCGATGAACTCTTGAGCATTATGTGGATACAGAGGCAATGGACTTTCTAGTATTATAAACACATGTACAGTATGTTTACTGTTAAATACTACGAATAATATTTCTCAACAAGAATGTTCCGCTTGATATTTTTATTGTCTGTTTTCTATATGGGGCAAATGAGCATACTTTATTTCCGACGCCCCATGTTGGTAGGTTTATGTATGTAGGTTTCTAAAATAAACACACACACACACACATCATCACGCATTTATCCCCGAAGGGGTATGCAGAGGTGCAACCAAGGCACCCACTTTTCGCCAAGTGTGTTCCGTCCCAGGATGTGATAGGGGGCGAGCCTATCGCCATATCGGGCACAAATTCCAGACTCCGGGCTAATATTGAGCAGAAAACCCTAAATATCACTTTGCCCGACCCGGGGTTCGAATCCAGGACCTCAAAGCACTGCCTTACCGCGCATGCAGTACAACTACGCCACCGAGGCAGTCATTCTAAAATAAACGAATGATTAATTAAATCGAGTGAGCGTCCTCTGAAATCTGCCGCCCCTAAGAGGCTGCCTCCCATAGGCCGCGGCCTATAGGGCCTATTTACAAATCCAGGACTGGATTCACCTCATATCGTCGATCGTCGCCCATGAACATCTGCAATATCAAGGGACATGGAGAGGCGTTGCCGGCCTTTTGGCAGAATAGGTTCGGCGGGTCATATCTGTTCGGAATCGCTGCTGGCCTGGATTTTTGATAGTGTGATAGTTTGATAGAATATTCTTTGATGCATTTTGTAGCCAAAAGCCAAATCATAAAGCAATTGCCTGTGCTTGTCTCTTTAGGGCCTGTTTAATTATTCATGATTCTTGCTTTTGCTCTGCCCTGGTGAAAGAATTACGGGATAAAATTCCTGCTGTATATTTTTTTTAAAAAGCAACCTTTATATTTCCCTTGGTCTTAAACTATGTCCATAATTTCATCGATATTGGTTCAGCCGTGAAGCGTAACGAACAGTGACTTTCGCATAAGTATGAATATTCTGAAAATTTTGTAATAAATTACAGACAATGATCTTCACACCTATGACCTACTTGTGTATAATAAAATGTTTGCCAAACATTCGATAGTTGTGCCAATGTTTGTCATTTCTTCATTACTGTATTTAACGGAACATCTACCGATATTTCAAGTGTTTATATTTCGCACCTCGTGTTGTGACGTCATTTAGTTTTTATCGCTCAGCGGTTGTTGGCACCGAGATTTGTGAGTCAAAGTTCATTTCGTGTAAGATTATCAATTTCTTTTTTTTTTTGTGTTATTGTGCATTATTTTTATTAATATATACTTGTTCATTTTATTTAATACTAGCTTTTGCCTGCGGCTCTGCGCTCGTTTAAAAGGTTTCCCGGGATAAAAAGTATCCTATATAGCGATTCCCGATTTGGCGATACGCTCGCCCCCTATCACATCATGGGACGGAACACACTTGGCGAAAAGTGGGTGCGTTGATTGCGCCTCTGCTTACCCTTTCGGGTATAAATGCGTGATGTTGTGTGTGTAAGTATCCTATAACTCTCGGGAGTAATGCAGCTTCCTATTAGTGAAAAGAAATTAAAGTCGGCTTAGTAATTTCTGAGATAAGCGCGTTCAAACAAATAAACTCTTCAGCTTTATAATATTGGTAGAGATTCTTTGACTGTTTGACACCAAAAAGACGATCAGTCATAAAAACTATGGCAAAGCTTCCAATACATTTTACAAGTATGTTGAGCTGACCCTACATTGCTATGAGATAAATATGCGTGGAGAAGATGTAGAATATGACGTTTGGTAAGGTTTGTTATAATTTAGAATTAGTGTTTTGATGCATATTTCATCAGGAAGATTACAATAAAGTAACATAAATTAGCATTTTATAAAATATATTTTTAATATGCCTATATTATTTTGTAATTTATTTAATATGTTAATAAAGTTATACTAGCTTTTGATCGTAAATATGTCTGTTAGTAAAAATGTTTGAATATTGGGATGTTCCAATTTTGGTTTAGGGGCGACTTGGTTTACTTGTATGCTTTTGTATTTGATTCTTAGAACTGAAGCATTTTGATTCAAAAAATATTAACTCTGAAATGTTTTGTCTGTGTCTGTACTGTATTTTGATAATGTATCATGTCTCTCTCCCATACGGGTAGGCAGAGACTATATATTGCCACTTTGCACGATTCTGACGTACTTATTTCGCTTCCTCTACCTTCATTAATTTATTTCTATTTTGATAAGGCGCCAAAATTCACTATTTTATGGACAGAATAAAGGACAGACCATGTACCTTATACCATCATTATTAAATATAGTCTTATGAAAATCCACGCACATAAATATCATATAGATTTTTGCGAAAAAAAATTGCAACGCTATTTATGTCTTTCAACCACAAACAGCTTTGCAAAATAATCAGCACTTAAATACAAATTCAATTTTCAAACAATAAAACGGAAAAACATAGCATATATTAATAATGTAAATCCATTATAAAATACAATAAAGAAATTCTAATTAACACAAACGTTTATAAATGAGCGAGGCAGTGATCTAATCTCGAAACCGGTTCGCGTCAATGTTTTCTGCCGAGACGCAGGTGCTATAAAATGACACTTTTTCTTATAAAAACATCTTGTATACACTTCTATTGCGGATATATTTTGTATATGAAGCCATTAGTTTATATCCTGTGGACTTCCAAGGACTGAATAACGAGAAACCAACTGAAATTGTGGCGCGTTCTGACGGTTATGATTCCTAAAAATGATTCCAATTGAACTATATGGTTCTGGTCTGTTGGTATATTTGTATCTGCCCGGATAGCGTCCGCTGTACATAAGGTTAAAACCCGCCATAGTAGCCCACGTGTGTCGCGTTCCAGGATCAGGCTGTGTAAATCCGGTTCTAACAAGCATAATTGTGTCGACTGTCGAGGGGGTAATCATCTCTCGTCAGTCGACATTCTATTGGACCCACTCCACTTACCATCAGGTGCAGTGCGGTCACTTTGTCATGTATAAAATAATGATAGGCTTATTGATTAGCAATAGTTTATTGTGATTAATACACATTACAATTATGTTATTGTACAGACATGTTACATGGGTGAGCACCGGAACTAGAGAGAGAGCCGTGTAGGGATGGGACACATGATATTATTTTTTAATCAATAACTAATCTCTCACACCGTTTTGAATGTCCTATGTATGTACATACATACATGTGTGTTAAATAAACACAACGAAAATTCATGTAATATCTCGTAAAAATATCACATTCATAACCAGGCGCCATGTTTTTGATCTAACCATTCAATTATATCACGGAACTACTGAATTTCCATAAGTTCGCTTTCAGGTAGGCTGTATGCCGTCTAGAATACAAAGTTAGATCACATAAAATTGCGAAATTTAGAAAACAAGATGGCGTGACGGAATTTTAAATTTTCTAATAGTTTAAGAAACGGTAAGTAGCCTTTGCTTTTTTTTTATATTTATTTAAGGAACTTGGTCGTAATTTCACTACGAGGTCGCTACGAGATTGATGTGACTGTTTTGTGTTAAAGATTTCTTGGATTCTATAAATGATACGAAAGGAGGCACGTTATACTATAAATACAGTCAGCCATAGAAGCAGAATGAATTCAAGACTTTAAATCACCTGTTTTAAATGAAACTGTGTAGGCGATTTGAATTTTTTTTTGCTCATTGTACAAAATATATTACAAATAGATAAATTTTGCGAGTTTAGATTTATACAATCACTGATTTTGAAATCTTTTTACGTTAAGCCATTTGTGAGTTATAATAACTTATTGACTTTTAAACAAAATTTAATGCTTGCAAAATCACGGGCAAAGGCTGTTACACTTAGAGAATGAAACGAAATCTCCAAATGCTAAACAAACAAAAAGTATTAATTTAATTGTAAATCGAATTAGGGCAACTTGTTTTATTATAAGACTTACACAATCGATAGATCTCGTATAGATATAATTCAAGTTGATCAAATTTATGTTTCTTTAATTATATGTGATGTAATTTTGATAATGTTCGTTACAACAGATGTTTACTGCAAAATCTATGTCTGCAATCATGAGGTAAATCATAGTTAGCACTTATTAGATAATTATGATTGCGTTATCTAGTTTTCCTGCGGCAACTTTATGGTTTCCGTCAACGGCAAGTTTGGTAGCTTATTCCGGTTTGTAGTTGCCACGTTTTACGCGTGACCCTAGTTTATAGTAATATTATAATGAGGAAAAGTTTGGGTGTTTGTTTGTAGGTGATAATCTCTGTAAATACTGAATCGATTTTGAAAATTCATTCACTAATAGGAAGCTTCATTACTCCTAAGACTTTTTATCTCGGAAAGGCTTTGGCACACGGGCAAAAGTTAGCGGTTAAGAGCTAATTTTGCGTGATTACGTAGTTATTAAAAGATATCAAGACTTTAGTAATATTTTTTCGGTTAGCTACTTTATTTTAGACGTAATAATAAATTAATCTTTATTAGGAAGGAGATATGTATACGTAGATTTATAGTTAAGAGCTATGATTAATGAAAATTACGTCTTTTAGGTTTTATTTTCAATTTTACCTTACTAAAACAACAACAAATTTATTTTGTCCTTAGTTCTTTCTGAGGTTTTTTTTCTGCGGTTTAGCATATTAATTGCGTGTTCGTTTACATAATTCTCTGCCTACACCACAGGTGCCTGTTTCGACATGTCTACATATTCAGGGTATTTCCGTTTTTTTATCATAACCTTCGTTATTGGCAACAGGTTCTAAACGCGAAATGAGCGTCCTTGTGAAAAAGGTTAAGCAACTTAGTATATCTTTTATATATTAACATATCAACTACATTTCTCTGAATTTTATATTCCGCATTTTATTAAAAACTTGCAGTTAAAATCTATACTATTATATAAAGCTGAAGAGTTTGTTTGAACGCGCTAATCTCGGAAACTACTAGTTCGAATTGAAAAATTCTTTTAGTGTTGGATAGCCCATTTATCGAGGAACGCTATAGGCTATATAACATCACGCTATTGCCAATAGGAGCGGAGCATCAATTAAAAATATTGCAAAATCGGGAAAAATTTATTCCTTTGAGAGCTTCGGTTGCGTGCGCTGTTTAAGCTACTAAAGTTACGCAACTGTAATGTATTATGGAATTGTTCCTCTTAAAAAGGTAGTACTGGATATATGGATATAGTTTTTTTTTAATTTATTTATTGTTCGATTGCAATAAAATACAATATCGAAAACTAACATTCGCATAACAACTTTCTTAAATCATTGAAATGATAATGAATAATTTATGATGGAAGGTATTTGTCTCTTGAACTATGATCTTTCATAAATCAAATGTGAAAAAGAAACTAAATTCCAACATATTGAATAATAAATTGAATACCTTCAAAATTCGTGAAAAGAAATTGCATTTTTCTAAGAAAATATGAAAGAAATATATTAGAATTGTGATACTTCTTAATAAT